>NC_069503.1:167089707-167374707 GCF_027579735.1 Bombina bombina | reverse complement strand
AGAAAAAGCTGTGCCCCCTCTCGACAGAGTGGCGTTTGCCAGGTGCGAAATTCATGCACATAAGCCAAAGCTGATTCATGCAGTTAGCGGCAAGGAATGTAATGGAACCATACGACCTGATAGCTGAAATGACAAGTCGGCCGTGCCGAGTAGCTGTGAGTCCATGACATGTATGCCAAAATATGCCGAGTTTTGATTCTGACTTTGCTTTAAGAGTGCCTGGTAGTAAACCGCAGGGCTTGTTTGCAGATTCTTTGCTTAATGATCTTCACACGCACATCACGTGATCCGGTCGGCTGGACCTATGCCGACGCGCGTTTCACCCGTGCGTCCAAGTTGCTTAACGGGCTTCGTCAGGGCGTGATATCCAAGGTGCACCTGTCACTCTATTTATACCTAGTGTCGTTTTGCGCCTCTACTGACGGGTGAAAGTATTGCAAGTATTTGCAAAGTATCAACAATTAAGGAAAAACCAAAATGTGTCTATATTCAAATATGAAGTAATAAAAAAGGATCTATCTTACTTTACATTGAAATTTAGAGAAATATAAAGGAGAAAATAATAAATATATTGATGTTGCAATCGTCTTTTTATTAAAAATTAACAGAATTTAGCCTACTATAGTACAAGACGCTAGAGAGTGTGTTCATTCACAGAAAACAGGCCATATCCAATTTGTCATTGAGGCCTGCAGGAAGCTGGGTACCCAAAACTGAGATCCACCTGCATTCCTTTTGGAGGAGAATTCTGTCATTATCCCCCCCTCTATTGTTGGTTATGCCCCTATCTATCCCGATAAAGGAGAGAGAGTCAGGATTACTGTCATGCATGTGTTCGTAATGTTTGGCAACGTTACTTTTCTGGTTCTTATATTTCACATCGTCCCGGTGCTCTGTTATCCGGTCTTTTATGGCCCTTCTCGTTTTTCCCACGTAATAACGCGGGCAGCTACACGAAAGAAGGTAAACAACCCCTTCCGTGTTGCAATTCACAAAGTGTTTTAGAGTATATGTTTTTCCTGTGTGTGTTGCAAATTGTTTGGTCTTAACCATATACTTGCATGCAACACATTTCCCACAGGGATGGTTGCCATAGGATCTGTGTTTGGACAACCAATTTTGTTGTTTAGGAGTCGACAAATATTGGCTCCTCACCAATTTGTCTTTAAGACTCGGTGCCCTTTTGGCTGTGATGTTTGGAAAATCCCCAACATCACGTGATACTGCTTCATCACTAGTCAAAGTGTGCCAGTTGTGTGCCAAAATCTGTTTTAATGAGGTCCAATGGCAATTATACTCAGTGACCAATCTAATTTTTGATGATTCACCAGTCTTGTCTTTGGGTACCAAAAGACTATCCCTATTCAGATGGGCCGCACCGGTTAGGGCTTGTTTCACTATCCTCTTTGAATATCCTCTATTCAAAAACCTTTTTTCCATTTCAGCCGCATGCTGATAGTACTTCCCTTTTGTGGAACAATTTCGGCGTAGCCTGAGAAATTGGCCCTTAGGGATACCCCTTTTTAGGTGGCTTGGGTGATGGCTAGAAGCGTGAAGAAGGCTATTAGTGGCCGTGCTTTTGCGATAGTTTTCTGTCATCAGGCAGCCATCTTTAATCTTCACATTTATATCCAAAAAGGATATTTCTTCCTTACTAAACTGTAGGGTAAGTGAGATATTACTCTTGTTCTTATTTAGAGAATTCACAAATTCTTTCAAGGTCTGCTCTGAGCCTTCCCAGACTAGGAAGACATCATCCACATATCGTAGCCATATGTGGATGTTCTCGTCGAAAAGGGGATTCTGGTACACTTCTTCCATTTCCCAGATGCCTAGATGGAGACACGCATAAGTGGGAGCACATGTTGCTCCCATAGCTGTGCCCTGTTGCTGGGAATATATCTTATTGTCAAACATAAATATGTTATTTGTAAGTGTGAATTTTAGCAGTTCAATCGCGAAGTCAGTATGTTGTACAGCACTCATACCTCTCGTCGATAGGAAATGCTTACATGCCCTAAGTCCTACTTCGTGTGGGATAGATGAATATAGTCCCTCCACGTCTAGGGTGACAAGGATGGCATTTTCGGGGAGCACCAACCTGTCAATCTTACGTAGGAAATCCGAGGTATCCATGATGTATGATGGAAGGGTGATGAGGTAGGGTCTAAGAAAGGAGTCCACGTAGTTGCCCAGATTTTCAGTAAGGCTGCCTATGCCAGCCACAATCGGTCTACCTGGAGGATGGTTGGCATTTTTGTGGATCTTAGGGATGCAGTAAAATACAGGCATCACCGGATGTTCTGGATATAGGTACTTAAATTCTGTGGAGGTTATAATATCCTTGCTTTTTGCTTCTTTCAAAATATTGAAAAGTGCAAATTGTAATGCAGGGATCGGGTTAAACGTTAAACTCTTGTAGAATGTTTTATCCAAGAGTTGACGTTTAACCTCCAAAGTATACATGTTTTCGTCCCAGAGAACCAAATTCCCACCCTTATCCGCGGGTTTTATTACAAAGCCCTTGGCATTCATTAGCTGGTTAAGTGCCTTTCTTTCAGATTTTGTTAGATTGTCATTGACCAATCCAGTGAAGGGTAGTCCTAGGATTTGTTTTTCAACTTCTCTGACGAAAATGTTCACAGCTGGTACCATGGATAGCTGTGGCATGTATTTGGATTTTGCCTTAAAATTAGAGTGAAACCTCTCATACTGGATGGAGTCTTCCATCTGTGAGGGGACATATTGGCTGCCTTCACTATCTGCCAAAAGACTCTGAAGGTTCAATATGCTAGATGTATCTTCTCTATTTAGAGCAACATCCTCCACTAGGTGTCTACTCTTTCCTTTCATAATTTGCGATAGTACAACCCGACGTGCAAATAGGTGTAGGTCTTTAATAAACTTAAACTTATTAAGTGAATTAGTAGGACAAAAGGTCAATCCTTTTTTTAAAACCTCTATATGTATGAGATTCAATTTGAAGGAGGATAGATTGATTATCTGAAGACCCTCTTCTGAATTATTCAATATCCCCTTCGACCCCGAAACCCTCGCGATCTGCCCCGAGGGTAGTTCGTTTGGTTCTGGTCGTAACTCCGTTGCCGTCGTTGTCTGGAGGGATACCTCCTCTCTTCTAAGTGTGTACCTGCTGCTTTTCCTCCTCCTTTTTCTTCCCCCTCTCCTCCTTCTCCTAAAAAAGACTGTGAGTTCCTACGGGTAGATCTTCGGTGCTCAGACTCTATATCTGACCCATCAGTACCCGAGTCGTAGGAACTTCTTTGTGGCAGATAATTATAAACTTTTTTATTTTTATAATCATCATTGTCTCGCGAGAATTTCCTACCTTTTCTTAATTTAATATCAGTTTGTAACCTTGATATTTGTTCTTTTATCTCCTCATTTAGTTTTGCAAAGTTTGTATTACTTGAAAAAGTGTTAACCAGTTTAAGTGATTCCTCTGCCTGAGTGATGGTCTTTTCTAGTCTTTCTTTGTTACGAATGACCATTTTTTTCATCAAAATGATGGAGCAGTCTGAGAGGCTGGAATTCCAACCTTCCATAAACTCTTCACCTCCCTCGTCTTCCCTCAGATTAGTCCCAGGGTCCAATCGAAGACGTAAACCCCTCGGGATGATGTTCATTTTAATATAATTCTCAAGGCTTGATGTCTCAGCCCTAAGTTTTACTTGTTTAACAAGTTGTTTTTTATAGCTTTTAAAAGCACCATAGATGTTGACTGGTGTATTGCTACTAGTATCCTGACTCTCTTCCAAATTGGATACAGATAGTGAAGCTGTAAGTTCAGCCTCCCAATTTTCATCTGAAAATGTAAATGCCATTCTAATAGCGTCTTGTAAAGTAATATATATGCCAAAACCTCACGGCTCAAAGCCGGAGACAAGGTATCCAGAATGCCAAAAGGAACCCCAAAGTTTTACCAGGGCAATGTATGATATTCCTGGTTATTTAGCTAGGGGATCTATCTCACCGGAGACCAGGGAAGCTAGGATAAACCTAAGTAGCCTGGTATAATAATAAAGAATATCGAGAAATAAATACGGGAGAGAAGCAAATGCTTTAAAATTTATATATAAGCTAGTGAACAAGGGTAACCTCCAATCGGTCCTTGTTGGTATTATAAGTACATATGGTGCAGGCCCTTAAATAGTATTATAATGTGTAATATAACAGAAGAACTCATCCTGGAAAATAGCCAGGTTGAAAAAAGACAGGGAAACAGCACTCTTTTGAAAAAACAATATTTTTACTAGCACGATTTATATACATAAGTGGTAAAGGGGATGGCAATCGGGAGTCCTGCCTCCACCCTTGAACCGCAAGGATAGGCAAAGTACACTGTGTGTAAGGTACAAAATAGTTTGCAACAACAATATTTATCAAAAAAACAAATATTTATAATGGGACCTTCCGAGTCCAATATACAAAACCTGACCGGTCAGGGGATGTGCGGAACAAGTTGCGCAATATGTAAATGCAGCACAATACAAAGCTGACTTTAGTAAAGCCTGTCACACTTCCTACACCCAGCTGCACACAGCACCTCTGTGAAGAGGTAATTGCTGGGCAGGTAAAACGTAGTAAGGGATCTAAGAAAGTGATGACAGCTTTATAACAAGCGGGATAAGCTAGTCAGATATACCTTGCAAACTGTACATAGAAGAATTTATATTCAGAGGGGAAGTGTATTCCTGGGATCAACTACACCCTGCTGCAGCCGACGCCTCACTCAGGAGGTATAGCGGTCGGGCAGGTAGAAAAATGGGATCTAAGTGATCTTAATGGAAACACGCCCTCAGGATATGTACATAAGTAGATAGACCAGACATTTAAATCTTCATGTATGGATGACATGTATTGCAGACAAGGTATAGGTAAGTACATTCAAGAAAACAGCGTTATTGCATGCCATGCAGAAAAGCAATTAGGTGTGTTAGTATTCAGCATATGTCTGTCCATTTTAAGTTCCTAGAAAAAGCTGTGCCCCCTCTCGACAGAGTGGCGCTTGCCAGGTGCGAAATTCATGCACATAAGCCAAAGCTGATTCATGCAGTTAGCGGCAAGGAATGTAATGGAACCATACGACCTGATAGCTGAAATGACAAGTCGGCCGTGCCGAGTAGCTGTGAGTCCATGACATGTATGCCAAAATATGCCGAGTTTTGATTCTGACTTTGCTTTAAGAGTGCCTGGTAGTAAACCGCAGGGCTTGTTTGCAGATTCTTTGCTTAATGATCTTCACACGCACATCACGTGATCCGGTCGGCTGGACCTATGCCGACGCGCGTTTCACCCGTGCGTCCAAGTTGCTTAACGGGCTTCGTCAGGGCGTGATATCCAAGGTGCACCTGTCACTCTATTTATACCTAGTGTCGTTTTGCGCCTCTACTGACGGGTGAAAGTATTGCAAGTATTTGCAAAGTATCAACAATTAAGGAAAAACCAAAATGTGTCTATATTCAAATATGAAGTAATAAAAAAGGATCTATCTTACTTTACATTGAAATTTAGAGAAATATAAAGGAGAAAATAATAAATATATTGATGTTGCAATCGTCTTTTTATTAAAAATTAACAGAATTTAGCCTACTATAGTACAAGACGCTAGAGAGTGTGTTCATTCACAGAAAACAGGCCATATCCAATTTGTCATTGAGGCCTGCAGGAAGCTGGGTACCCAAAACTGAGATCCACCTGCATTCCTTTTGGAGGAGAATTCTGTCATTATCCCCCCCTCTGTCTGCAATACATGTCATCCATACATGAAGATTTAAATGTCTGGTCTATCTACTTATGTACATATCCTGAGGGCGTGTTTCCATTAAGATCACTTAGATCCCATTTTTCTACCTGCCCGACCGCTATACCTCCTGAGTGAGGCGTCGGCTGCAGCAGGGTGTAGTTGATCCCAGGAATACACTTCCCCTCTGAATATAAATTCTTCTATGTACAGTTTGCAAGGTATATCTGACTAGCTTATCCCGCTTGTTATAAAGCTGTCATCACTTTCTTAGATCCCTTACTACGTTTTACCTGCCCAGCAATTACCTCTTCACAGAGGTGCTGTGTGCAGCTGGGTGTAGGAAGTGTGACAGGCTTTACTAAAGTCAGCTTTGTATTGTGCTGCATTTACATATTGCGCAACTTGTTCCGCACATCCCCTGACCGGTCAGGTTTTGTATATTGGACTCGGAAGGTCCCATTATAAATATTTGTTTTTTTGATAAATATTGTTGTTGCAAACTATTTTGTACCTTACACACAGTGTACTTTGCCTATCCTTGCGGTTCAAGGGTGGAGGCAGGACTCCCGATTGCCATCCCCTTTACCACTTATGTATATAAATCGTGCTAGTAAAAATATTGTTTTTTCAAAAGAGTGCTGTTTCCCTGTCTTTTTTCAACCTGGCTATTTTCCAGGATGAGTTCTTCTGTTATATTACACATTATAATACTATTTAAGGGCCTGCACCATATGTACTTATAATACCAACAAGGACCGATTGGAGGTTACCCTTGTTCACTAGCTTATATATAAATTTTAAAGCATTTGCTTCTCTCCCGTATTTATTTCTCGATATTCTTTATTATTATACCAGGCTACTTAGGTTTATCCTAGCTTCCCTGGTCTCCGGTGAGATAGATCCCCTAGCTAAATAACCAGGAATATCATACATTGCCCTGGTAAAACTTTGGGGTTCCTTTTGGCATTCTGGATACCTTGTCTCCGGCTTTGAGCCGTGAGGTTTTGGCATATATATTACTTTACAAGACGCTATTAGAATGGCATTTACATTTTCAGATGAAAATTGGGAGGCTGAACTTACAGCTTCACTATCTGTATCCAATTTGGAAGAGAGTCAGGATACTAGTAGCAATACACCAGTCAACATCTATGGTGCTTTTAAAAGCTATAAAAAACAACTTGTTAAACAAGTAAAACTTAGGGCTGAGACATCAAGCCTTGAGAATTATATTAAAATGAACATCATCCCGAGGGGTTTACGTCTTCGATTGGACCCTGGGACTAATCTGAGGGAAGACGAGGGAGGTGAAGAGTTTATGGAAGGTTGGAATTCCAGCCTCTCAGACTGCTCCATCATTTTGATGAAAAAAATGGTCATTCGTAACAAAGAAAGACTAGAAAAGACCATCACTCAGGCAGAGGAATCACTTAAACTGGTTAACACTTTTTCAAGTAATACAAACTTTGCAAAACTAAATGAGGAGATAAAAGAACAAATATCAAGGTTACAAACTGATATTAAATTAAGAAAAGGTAGGAAATTCTCGCGAGACAATGATGATTATAAAAATAAAAAAGTTTATAATTATCTGCCACAAAGAAGTTCCTACGACTCGGGTACTGATGGGTCAGATATAGAGTCTGAGCACCGAAGATCTACCCGTAGGAACTCACAGTCTTTTTTAGGAGAAGGAGGAGAGGGGGAAGAAAAAGGAGGAGGAAAAGCAGCAGGTACACACTTAGAAGAGAGGAGGTATCCCTCCAGACAACGACGGCAACGGAGTTACGACCAGAACCAAACGAACTACCCTCGGGGCAGATCGCGAGGGTTTCGGGGTCGAAGGGGATATTGAATAATTCAGAAGAGGGTCTTCAGATAATCAATCTATCCTCCTTCAAATTGAATCTCATACATATAGAGGTTTTAAAAAAAGGATTGACCTTTTGTCCTACTAATTCACTTAATAAGTTTAAGTTTATTAAAGACCTACACCTATTTGCACGTCGGGTTGTACTATCGCAAATTATGAAAGGAAAGAGTAGACACCTAGTGGAGGATGTTGCTCTAAATAGAGAAGATACATCTAGCATATTGAACCTTCAGAGTCTTTTGGCAGATAGTGAAGGCAGCCAATATGTCCCCTCACAGATGGAAGACTCCATCCAGTATGAGAGGTTTCACTCTAATTTTAAGGCAAAATCCAAATACATGCCACAGCTATCCATGGTACCAGCTGTGAACATTTTCGTCAGAGAAGTTGAAAAACAAATCCTAGGACTACCCTTCACTGGATTGGTCAATGACAATCTAACAAAATCTGAAAGAAAGGCACTTAACCAGCTAATGAATGCCAAGGGCTTTGTAATAAAACCCGCGGATAAGGGTGGGAATTTGGTTCTCTGGGACGAAAACATGTATACTTTGGAGGTTAAACGTCAACTCTTGGATAAAACATTCTACAAGAGTTTAACGTTTAACCCGATCCCTGCATTACAATTTGCACTTTTCAATATTTTGAAAGAAGCAAAAAGCAAGGATATTATAACCTCCACAGAATTTAAGTACCTATATCCAGAACATCCGGTGATGCCTGTATTTTACTGCATCCCTAAGATCCACAAAAATGCCAACCATCCTCCAGGTAGACCGATTGTGGCTGGCATAGGCAGCCTTACTGAAAATCTGGGCAACTACGTGGACTCCTTTCTTAGACCCTACCTCATCACCCTTCCATCATACATCATGGATACCTCGGATTTCCTACGTAAGATTGACAGGTTGGTGCTCCCCGAAAATGCCATCCTTGTCACCCTAGACGTGGAGGGACTATATTCATCTATCCCACACGAAGTAGGACTTAGGGCATGTAAGCATTTCCTATCGACGAGAGGTATGAGTGCTGTACAACATACTGACTTCGCGATTGAACTGCTAAAATTCACACTTACAAATAACATATTTATGTTTGACAATAAGATATATTCCCAGCAACAGGGCACAGCTATGGGAGCAACATGTGCTCCCACTTATGCGTGTCTCCATCTAGGCATCTGGGAAATGGAAGAAGTGTACCAGAATCCCCTTTTCGACGAGAACATCCACATATGGCTACGATATGTGGATGATGTCTTCCTAGTCTGGGAAGGCTCAGAGCAGACCTTGAAAGAATTTGTGAATTCTCTAAATAAGAACAAGAGTAATATCTCACTTACCCTACAGTTTAGTAAGGAAGAAATATCCTTTTTGGATATAAATGTGAAGATTAAAGATGGCTGCCTGATGACAGAAAACTATCGCAAAAGCACGGCCACTAATAGCCTTCTTCACGCTTCTAGCCATCACCCAAGCCACCTAAAAAGGGGTATCCCTAAGGGCCAATTTCTCAGGCTACGCCGAAATTGTTCCACAAAAGGGAAGTACTATCAGCATGCGGCTGAAATGGAAAAAAGGTTTTTGAATAGAGGATATTCAAAGAGGATAGTGAAACAAGCCCTAACCGGTGCGGCCCATCTGAATAGGGATAGTCTTTTGGTACCCAAAGACAAGACTGGTGAATCATCAAAAATTAGATTGGTCACTGAGTATAATTGCCATTGGACCTCATTAAAACAGATTTTGGCACACAACTGGCACACTTTGACTAGTGATGAAGCAGTATCACGTGATGTTGGGGATTTTCCAAACATCACAGCCAAAAGGGCACCGAGTCTTAAAGACAAATTGGTGAGGAGCCAATATTTGTCGACTCCTAAACAACAAAATTGGTTGTCCAAACACAGATCCTATGGCAACCATCCCTGTGGGAAATGTGTTGCATGCAAGTATATGGTTAAGACCAAACAATTTGCAACACACACAGGAAAAACATATACTCTAAAACACTTTGTGAATTGCAACACGGAAGGGGTTGTTTACCTTCTTTCGTGTAGCTGCCCGCGTTATTACGTGGGAAAAACGAGAAGGGCCATAAAAGACCGGATAACAGAGCACCGGGACGATGTGAAATATAAGAACCAGAAAAGTAACGTTGCCAAACATTACGAACACATGCATGACAGTAATCCTGACTCTCTCTCCTTTATCGGGATAGATAGGGGCATAACCAACAATAGAGGGGGGGATAATGACAGAATTCTCCTCCAAAAGGAATGCAGGTGGATCTCAGTTTTGGGTACCCAGCTTCCTGCAGGCCTCAATGACAAATTGGATATGGCCTGTTTTCTGTGAATGAACACACTCTCTAGCGTCTTGTACTATAGTAGGCTAAATTCTGTTAATTTTTAATAAAAAGACGATTGCAACATCAATATATTTATTATTTTCTCCTTTATATTTCTCTAAATTTCAATGTAAAGTAAGATAGATCCTTTTTTATTACTTCATATTTGAATATAGACACATTTTGGTTTTTCCTTAATTGTTGATACTTTGCAAATACTTGCAATACTTTCACCCGTCAGTAGAGGCGCAAAACGACACTAGGTATAAATAGAGTGACAGGTGCACCTTGGATATCACGCCCTGACGAAGCCCGTTAAGCAACTTGGACGCACGGGTGAAACGCGCGTCGGCATAGGTCCAGCCGACCGGATCACGTGATGTGCGTGTGAAGATCATTAAGCAAAGAATCTGCAAACAAGCCCTGCGGTTTACTACCAGGCACTCTTAAAGCAAAGTCAGAATCAAAACTCGGCATATTTTGGCATACATGTCATGGACTCACAGCTACTCGGCACGGCCGACTTGTCATTTCAGCTATCAGGTCGTATGGTTCCATTACATTCCTTGCCGCTAACTGCATGAATCAGCTTTGGCTTATGTGCATGAATTTCGCACCTGGCAAACGCCACTCTGTCGAGAGGGGGCACAGCTTTTTCTAGGAACTTAAAATGGACAGACATATGCTGAATACTAACACACCTAATTGCTTTTCTGCATGGCATGCAATAACGCTGTTTTCTTGAATGTACTTACCTATACCTTGTCTGCAATACATGTCATCCATACATGAAGATTTAAATGTCTGGTCTATCTACTTATGTACATATCCTGAGGGCGTGTTTCCATTAAGATCACTTAGATCCCATTTTTCTACCTGCCCGACCGCTATACCTCCTGAGTGAGGCGTCGGCTGCAGCAGGGTGTAGTTGATCCCAGGAATACACTTCCCCTCTGAATATAAATTCTTCTATGTACAGTTTGCAAGGTATATCTGACTAGCTTATCCCGCTTGTTATAAAGCTGTCATCACTTTCTTAGATCCCTTACTACGTTTTACCTGCCCAGCAATTACCTCTTCACAGAGGTGCTGTGTGCAGCTGGGTGTAGGAAGTGTGACAGGCTTTACTAAAGTCAGCTTTGTATTGTGCTGCATTTACATATTGCGCAACTTGTTCCGCACATCCCCTGACCGGTCAGGTTTTGTATATTGGACTCGGAAGGTCCCATTATAAATATTTGTTTTTTTGATAAATATTGTTGTTGCAAACTATTTTGTACCTTACACACAGTGTACTTTGCCTATCCTTGCGGTTCAAGGGTGGAGGCAGGACTCCCGATTGCCATCCCCTTTACCACTTATGTATATAAATCGTGCTAGTAAAAATATTGTTTTTTCAAAAGAGTGCTGTTTCCCTGTCTTTTTTCAACCTGGCTATTTTCCAGGATGAGTTCTTCTGTTATATTACACATTATAATACTATTTAAGGGCCTGCACCATATGTACTTATAATACCAACAAGGACCGATTGGAGGTTACCCTTGTTCACTAGCTTATATATAAATTTTAAAGCATTTGCTTCTCTCCCGTATTTATTTCTACATATATATATATATATATATATATATATATATATATATGCACACACACATGCACATTTATATACATATATATATATATACACACACACACACACACATATATATATATATATATATATATATATTCTATAGAATAACATAGGAACTGAAAAGATTGAGGAGGCTGGAGAGGGTTGTTAGTAAAGGCTGTGACACACTGCAAGCTTTGCATCGCTTCTGAAGTTCAGATATTTCAACTGAGCGCTCAACTATGCGACCTGACGCGGCTGAGCGTGCAGACATGAAAAGGCAGGACACACTGAGCACACACAGTCGCATCATTACGCCGCGCACCGCGCTTCTCTTAGTGCGTCACAGCCTTAAGTGTACCCAGGTGTTTCTCAGCTTTGGTTCTCATTACTAATAATCAGATTTGAAGGCTTTGCCTGCTAGAGCGCAGGTGGGTGATTGCAGTTATTGAGGCACTGAGTAATAAATAATACAAATAAATAATAATTATAAAGCAGGACTTTACAAGAACCATGTATTCCCCTACAAATGCACGCATATATATATAGACATGGGACCCCTCATTTGCACTTTTTCATTACCTATAGCTATTGAGCAATTGTAATGATGAAATCACATAAGTGCGAGTTTTTGTTTATTGGTGATTGTAGTCTGCTACGCACTCTGATAACTTTGTGTTTTCTGTAAAACTATGTATCGGAATCACAAATATTTTTTGTTAAATTGTTTTATTGACTGAGAGCTCTGCGGTTTGGGTCTATACTGTATTGCTTGTCCAGTAGAAGACATCCCTTGCTACACGTGTCCAGGCTAAAACGTATGACCTCAGTTTTGTATTTATACATAACTGGTATCTTGTTTTCTTACAGTATTTACAGCCAACCTGCCCTAAGCAACATGACATGAGGATATCCAAATCTATGGGAGATATTTTGGGGTCTTTATACAAAGATGCTGGAAAGAGTCGGAAATACTCAACAGGCAAGTACATGCACAGAACACTGGTGATATTAAAGGGCCAGGAAAGTCTAATTTAAATGTTCAGTATACAATTAAAATAAAAACAACTTTCCCAATTTACTTTTATTCTGTTATTAAAGGGACATGAAACACAACATTTTTCTTTCATGATATAGTTAGAACATACCATTTTAAATAACTTTTCAGTTTACTTCTATTATCAAATTTGCTTCATTCTTTTGGTATCATTTGTTGAGGGAGCAGAAATGCACTACTGGTTTGTAACTAAACACATGGGTGAGCCAATGACAATCTGTATAAATATGCAGCCACCAATCAGCAGCTAGAACCTAGGGTCTTTGCTGCTCCTGAGCTTACCTAGATAAACCTTTCAGCAAACGATAACAAGAGAAGGAAGCAAATTAAATATTATAAGTAAATTGGAAAGTTGTTTTAAACTGTATGTTCTATCTAAATCATGAGTGTGTTATTATGACTTTACTGTCCCTTTAAATTAAACTCTCATACTGAGGTAGGCTCAGGAGCGTATATGATTCTAGAGCATTATATGGAAACTGTGTTTTTAGCAATTTTTGTAACAATGGCATAGATGTAGTGTTTAAGGTAGGTGCACACTCCTGAGCATACGTTTCTTATGGAAAGGTATCAAGAAAAAAAAAAAAAAGAAGAGAAATAAGAGATTAACAATAGAAGTAAACTGGATTTTTTTTTAAATTATAGACCATATTTGAATCCTAAAAGTTTTGAGGTCTACAACTATTAAAATCTCAGATTATTTAAGTCGCAGATCACATGACACAACTTGTTGCAATACCCCCTCATAAATAAATTGTATCTGTACCTTAAGGCTGTGACACACTGCAAGCGGAGCGGCGTGCAGGGCGTAGATGCGGCTGTGCGCGCTCAGTGTGTCTTGCCTTTTCATCTCTGAGCACTCTGCTGCGTCAGGTCGCGTAGCTAAGCGCTCAGAGATGAAATATTTGAACTTCAGAAGCGATGTGACGCGGTGCGAAGCAGCTGCATCGCCTTGCGCCGCATCGCTTGCAGTGTGTCACAGCCTTAATGCAAATACATCAAAAGAAGATAGAGCATAGAATCTGTGCTGAAAGAGTTGACTATTTGTGACTAAGGGGCATATGTATCAAGCTCCGAATGGAGCTTGATGCTCCGTGTTTCTGGCGAGCCTGCAGACTCGCCACAAACAGCAGTTATGATGAAGCAGCGGTCACAAAGACCGCAGCTCCATAACCCTGTCCGCCTGCTCTGAGCAGATCGAGTACGATCTGGTTGATTGACACCCCCCTGCTGGTGGCCTATTGGCGTATTGCTCGCTGTATTCAGCGAGGTCTTGCGGACCTGATCCGCACTGTCGGATCAGGTCTGACAGACCTTGATAAATAGAGGCCTATGTATGTGAAGAATTAGGGCAGGTAGAATAGTGTGTACGGCTATCTAGAGTTTAGCATTTTACACTGTGACTCAAAATAAACATCAACATCTGGGATTGAGTTAATATATTAATTGAGTGGACAGAATTTCTCAACCAGCAGGAAGACAAGTTTCTCAAGTAGAAAACCTATCCGCCTGCGATACAGAACCACTCAGCAGCTCCTGCTCTCGCGCAATGTGTAGTTGTACAGTTTGGGATGATTTATTTCCACCACCTCAGAGGTAGAACTGCTTGGTAATGTGTCAGAAGCTGCCAATGTAGCTTGATTAATTCCCCCCAAAGGTTGATTTTTATATTGTGTTACCTACAGCTATTGTGTCTTCTTATTGTCCTCAAGGGCTGCAATCATTAGATTCTTTGTTGTTCTACTTTATTGAGCTGTACAGAAGCCACTCCCCCCCGCCACTTTGGTAATAATCAGAGCATGCGCCTCTGCTCAGGATGAGTCGCGCATGTGCAGTTGTTCAGAAAACAAATAAAATAAATTATGAAGTCCTGCAGATAATCAACATTCATTTAAAACATAACAATTTGGCTGAGATTTGTTATTCTTAATGAATGTGCCAAAATATTCTCCTATTACTCATTAAAATATGACAAACATTTGCATTGTTAATCACTATCAGTTAGATTACGAGTTGTGCGTTATGAGTGAAAAAGCAGCGTTATGGTTCTTTTTCACTACCGCTGGTATTATGAGTCTTGCAGGTATAGCTGTACCACACACCTTTTTGGCCGTAATGCAAAGTAACTACCGCACCTTTCAAAAAGTCCTTTTTCAAAGGGACTTCCATAGCGCTGGTATTACGAGTTTGCCTGTCCGTCCAAAAAGTGAGCGGTACAGCCTATAACTACAAGATCTGTACCGCCACCTGAAAGTCAGTAGTTATGAGTTTTATGTTACAAAGCTGTACCATAAAACTCATAACTAAACTGCTACAAAGTACACTAACACCCATAAACTACCTATTAACCCCTAAACCGAGGCCCTCCCGCATCGCAAACACTAAAATAAAATGATTAACCTCTAATCTGCCGCTCCGGACATCGCTGCCAGTATAATAAACATAATAACCCCTAAACCGCTGCACTCCCGCATCACAAACACTAGTTAAATATTATTAACCCCTAATCTGCTGCCCCAGTTCTTTTACATGCCCAAACCCTTAGCTAAAAATTAAACCCACCCAATAAACCCTTAATAAAACCTAATACTAACCCCCCGAAGATCCACTTACAGTTTTCGAGGACCGGACATCCATCCTCATCCAGCCGGGAGAAGTGTTCATCCAAGCGACAAGAAGTCCTCAACGAAGCCGGGAGAAGTCTATATCCAAGCGGCAAGAAGTCGTCCTCCAGGCGGGCAGAAGTCTTCATCCAGACGGCATCTTATATCTTCATCCATCTGGCGCGGAGCGGCTCCATGTTCAAGACATCCAGCGCGGAGCATCCTCTTCATACAGTCCCAGCTGTACACTGAAGGTTGCCTTTAAGGGACGTCATCCAAGATGGCGTCCCTTGAATTCCGATTGGCTGATAGAATTCTATCAGCCAATCGGAATTAAAGGGGAAAAAATCCTATTGGCTGATGCAATCAACTAATAGGATTGAGCTTCAGTCAATGGGATTGAGCTTGCATTCTATTGGCTGTTCTGCCCGCCTGGAGGACGACTTCTTGCCGCTTGGATGAAGACTCCCGGCTTCGTTGAGGACTTCTTGCCACTTGGATGAAGATTTCTCCTGGCTGGATGAGGATGGATGTCCGATCTTCAAAAACTGTGGATCTTCGGGGGTTAGTGTTAGATTTATTAAGGGTTTTTTGGGTCGGTTTTGGGCATGTAAAAGAGCTGAATGCCCTTTTAAGGGCAATGCCCATCCAAATGCCCTTTTCAGGGCAATGGGTAGCTTAGTTTGTTTTAGATAGAATTTTATTTGGGGGGGTTGGTTGTATGGGTGGTGGGTTTTACTGTTGGGGGGGATGTTTTTGTATTTTTATTTGCCAGGTAAAAGAGCTGATATCTTTGGGGCAATGCCCTGCAAAAGGCCCTTTTAAGGGCTATTGGCAGTTTAGTTTAGGCTAGGGGTTTTATTATTTTGGGGGGCTTTTTTATTTTTATAGGGCTATTAGATAAGGAGTAATTAGTTTAAATATTTGATAATTTCTTTTTTATTTTGTGTAATTTAGTGGGGGGGGGGGTTGTAATTTAGTTAATTGTATTTGATGTAATTTATTTAATTTTAGTGTAATGTTAGGTTTTACTGTAAGACAGGTTAGGGTTAATTTTATAGGTAAATTTGTATTTATTTTAACTAGCTAGTTAGTAAATAGTTAATATCAATTGAATAACTAATCTACCTAGTTAAAGTAAATACAAACTTACCTGTGAAATAAAAATAAAACCTAAACTAGATACAATATAACTATTAGTTATATTGTAGCTATCTTAGGTTTTATTTTACAGGTAAGTATTTAGTTTTAAATAGGAATTATTTAGGTATTAATTGTAATTTTTATTTGGAATTATTTTAATTATGTTAAAGTTAGTGGGAGTTCGGGTTACGTTAGGGTTAGGGTTCGATTTAGGCTTATGTTTAGGGGTTAATAACTTTTGTATAGTGGTGACGACATTGGGGCAGCAGATTAGGGGTTAATAAGTGTAGTTAGGTGGCAACGAGATTGGGCGGCAGATTAGGGGTTAACAGTAATGTAGGTTGCAGCGATGTTGGGGGCAGCAGATTAGGGGTTAATAACAGTGATGTTGGGGCAGCAGATTAGAGGTTAATAACAGTAATGTAGGTGGCAGCGATGGGAGCAGATTAGGTGTTAATTACAGTAATGTAGGTGGCGGCGATGTTGGGGGCAGCAGATTAGGGGTTAATAACAGTAATGTAGGTGGCGGCGATGTTGGGGACAGCAGATTAGGGGTGTTTAGACTCTGGGTTTATGTTAGGGTGTTAGGTGTAAACGTACATTTTTTTTCCCCATAGACTTTAATGGGGCTGCGTTAAGGAGCTTTACGCTCCGTTATTGCAGGTGTTTGGCTTTTTTTTTACCGGCTCTCCTCATTGAAGTCTATGGGGAAATATGAGCACGTCAAAGCAGCGCTGGTATTTGGGTGCGTTATGGAGCTCAACGCTGCCATATCGCCTGCAAACGCCTGCTTTTTGTAAACTTATAATACCAGTGCTATAAGGAGTGAAATACCGCCAAAGAAGCTGCAGTCGTTAATTTCCCTATAGCGCTCAAAATGTTGTAATCTGGCCGATTGTTATTAGCAGGCATTAATGCAATAATAAAAAGCTACTACACATAAATACTTTTATGTTCCTTTATTCGGCTCACTAACTTTGTTGTTGTAAATGTCCGCTGTGTTTCCTCAGGTTCCTTGCACACAGGCAGGAGTTCCCCGCCGCCAGGCAGCGTACCTGATGAACAGCAGCAAATTGCCCGGCAAGGATCCTATACTAGTATTAACAGTGAGGGAGAATTTATCCCTGAGGTAAGACGTGTTCTCTCATTAATAATGTGCTGAAACAGGCGTTTGTCTGGGAGTCACTCTCGTTACTAATTGAATTGTCGTGGGGGGAACAGTTGTGAGGTTAAGGAACTTTATGAAGAGAAAATCGAGTTGGTGGGCGACAGAAGAGTGTTCTTATCTGATGTAATGAGATGAAAACCAGTAGTTTAGCTACAGAATTCACAGAAGGTCGGTGACCTAAGAATATATTTTATGGGGCCCATTTTCCTTAAATAGACATATGTTTTTTCCTTACTAGGGCAGACAGTTTTTGAGTGTTTAGATTTCCATATCTTAAAGGGATATTACAGTTGAAAAATGACATGCTCTAATTTGTTTAAGACTAAAGGCCCTGCACCTATGTGTTTAATCCCTGCAAGGGATAAAATATAGCTTGGGGCCCGCAGAGTACCGTTGGTCCTGAGAAGAAACTGCCGCTTACCCAATAAGCAGTGCTATTTGTACGACACTGTTGTGTGATTAGTGCTGCCGATTGGTTCAGGGGCAGTTTCTACCCGGGACCAACATCAGTACTTTGAGGATTTAAACGCATAGATATGCAGGGTTGCTAGTTTTAAAGTGACATGCTTTAACAAATTACAGCTATAATGGCCCTTTAATAATAATTCAGCTCCACGGCTGTGCCTCTCTTAATTTATATTATATTATTAGTATCTGTTTGTGAGTATATTGTATGGTTTATACATTAATAACAGATAATTCATCATCTTGTGAGTGTCCAGTAGGTGGGTTGAGGGGGAGCTCAGATACTGAGGTTATAGATGGGTTTGAATTTAGGGTATTTTCTGGAATAAAGCAATTCTTATGGAAGGTGAAAACTAACAGGAATAGAAAGTCACTGGCTAATATGGAAGTCTCCCAGCGCTCTATTGGTGGATAGTAATACTGCTCACTAGCATTAGAACAAAAATTTATTATTTTTTTCCCTTACTAGAAAAAAGTTTGGTTTAGAAAAAAACTGTAATGCATACCAAGGTGCCCTGTTTTAGATACAGCACAGAAAAAACAATGAATGTAATGCCCCTTTAAGTAGACAGGATCCTCTTGGATGCTAGTTTGGTAAAGGGCTGTCACACTAAGATGTTTGCCAGTGCTGTGGGTGTTTTATAAAATGCTTTATATTGACCATGCCGAGTCCAAACAAATAAGGTGTCTTTGAATCTGCTAATACAAGTGTCTCAATTGTGTTATTGTTGCATTGCCGAATGGAAGACTCACAATTCAGTGCAACTGTGTTTCAGGTGCTTGACTCATTCCTTAGTCCTAATGAATCGCTCTCCAGCAGCTGCCAGTCGCTGGACAGGTCGTTAGACAGGTATGTCCTTTACTTTTTATATGACCTACTGATTGGCAGTTTAACTCTGCATGCTACAGACTTCGCAGTCTCGCGCACAATAATTCTTAGAAAAACCTCTGGAAGTTACCAGGGACATAGGATTGTCATCTGTTGTGTGTGACAAGAAATCTGAGGGCGAGAGCTGAGCTTCTCTGTTATGAGTGTGTGTATGTATGAGTGTGTTTGTGTGTGTGTATATTTGGGAGATTGTATGTTTGTGTGTGTGTGTGTGTATATATGAGTGATTGTATGTATGAGTGTGTGTGTATGTATGTATATATGAGTGATTGTATGTATGAGTGTGTGTGTATGTATGTATGAGTTTGTTTGTGTGTCTGTATATGAGTGATTGTATGTATGTATGAGTGTGTGTGTATGTATGAATGAGTGTGTTTGTGTGTCTGTATATGAGTGATTGTATGTATGTATGTATGTATGTATGAGTGTGTGTGTGTGTATGTATGAGTGTGTTTGTGTGTGTGTGTATATATGAGTGATTGTATGTATGTATGAGTGTGTGTGTATGTATGAGTGTGTTTGTCTGTGTATATATGAATGATTGTATGCATGTATGTATAAGTGTGTGTGTATGTATATATGAGGGATTGTATGTGTGTGTGTGTGTGTGTGTGTGTATGAGTGTGTTTGTGTATATATGAGTGAATGTATGTGTGTCTATATGAGTGATTGTATGTATCGGTGTGTGTGTGTATATTTGGGAGATAGTATGTGTGTGTGTGTGTGTATATATATATATATATATGAGTGATTGTATGTATGAGTGTGTGTGTATGTATGTATGAGTGTGTGTATGTATGTATGAGTGTGTGTGTATGTATGAATGGGTGTGTTTGTGTGCCTGTATATGAGTGATTGTATGTATGTATGAGTGTGTGTGTATGTATGAATGGGTGTGTTTGTGTGTCTGTATATGAGTGATTGTATGTATGTATGTATGAGTGTGTGTGTGTGTGTATGTATGTATGAGTGTGTTTGTGTGTGTGTGTATATATGAGTGATTGTATGTATGAGTGTGTGTGTATGTATGAGTGTGTTTGTCTGTGTATATATGAATGATTGTATGCATGTATGTATAAGTGTGTGTGTATGTATATATGAGGGATTGTGTGTGTGTGTGTGTGTGTGTGTATGAGTGTGTTTGTGTATATATGAGTGAATGTATGTATGTGTGTCTATATGAGTGATTGTATGTATCGGTGTGTGTATATTTGGGAGATTGTATGTGTGTGTGTGTATATATATATATATATATATGAGTGATTGTATGTATGAGTGTGTGTGTATGTATGTATGAGTGTGTGTGTATGTATGTATGAGTTTGTTTGTGTGTCTGTATATGAGTGATTGTATGTATGAGTGTGTGTGTATGTATGAATGAGTGTGTTTGTGTGTCTGTATATGAGTGATTGTATGTATGTATGTATGAGTGTGTGTGTATGTATGTATGTATGAGTGTGTTTGTGTATATATGAGTGATTGTATGTATGTATGAGTGTGTTTGTGTGTGTGTGTGTATATATGAGTGATTGTATGTATGTATGAGTGTGTGTGTATGTATGAGTGTGTTTGTGTGTGTGTATATATGAATGATTGTATGCATGTATGTATAAGTGTGTGTGTGTATGTATATATGAGGGATTGTATGTGTGTGTGTATGAGTGTGTTTGTGTATATATGAGTGAATGTATGTATGTGTGTCTAAATTTTGTTTGTAGCTTGAGCCACCAACTGGAGAACAGTTCAGACTGTTAGCTCACAGAAAAAAAAGATTACTTTTGAAGTGGGCGGCCAAAGCGAGAGGGGTATTAGAATTCCATCCCTATATTAAAATGTAAGTTATAGTGTATCTTCATTAGAACGGATGAATTAAAGCCCATCTAAAAAATGGTTTCCATTCCGGATCTGATACCCATTGGAAACTTTACTATCACTTTAAACAGAAATGCTCTGACAACAGCTTCCTATAAATACCTGTGCTTGCGTGTGTTTATTGAGCAGTGATCTAACAAATGTGCTGTTGTTTGCTGGCTGGGAATTCCATATTTAACACAACAGTTCTTGTTTTGGATTTCAGCCCAGCCTTTTCGACACCAGGGTCAAGAAGAAACGGTCCACTGAAAGACAGCTTTGATTGTTTAGGTAAAAATGCAAACTAAATGATAACAAATGTAACTGATGTATACTCAAGTTATTGGGATTTCATTACGCTAAATACAGCCCTTGAAAACTATTTTAATGCACTTTTTGCAAAGTGAATTTTAAAAAAACTGCTCCTTTAACCTAGACAGGCTTTGGTTTTAACTTTCTTTTATTTTTATGTTTTGTGCCCTGTTGTCTTTACAGCTAATATGATGATGAGCTTAGGGGCACTGCGCAGGACACTACTGTACATTTATTTCACTAAGTTGTACTGAAAGGAGCTGACCACTAGAGGTCCTCCGTGAGACAGTTTTATAAAGTTGTAGAGCAGTGTTTCTTAATTCCAGTCCACACTAACAGACCAGATATTCTGTATGACCAAGCACATGGGTGAAATAATTAGTAATCATGGTTCTTAGCCTGCTCAGGTAATCCTGAAAATCTAAATGTTAAAGTCTTTACAGTTTACTATAAATTTGCAATGGAAAATATAATTGCAGTGTTCGGTTAATCCTGAAAATCTGGCTTGTCAATGTGCTCTGAGGACTGGAACAGAGAAACATTGGTGCAGAGTATATCTATCTGTTGTTTTAACCTTTGAAAATAACAAAGAATGACCTGCTGGTATTGAAACTTACTGATACTTGCAGTCAACTAGCAGTATAAGACCCTCCGCTGTTATATATTGTATACACACTCATACACACACTCTCTCACACACAAACACAGACCATACACACATATACACAGGCACATATATACACACATTCATAAATACATATATACACACACACATACACATGCATAAACACATACACATATATACAAACACACACACATATATATACACATACATATACACATACACACAAACACATATATATATACACACACATACAGACACACACACATATATATATACACACACACATACACATGCATAAACACATACACATATATACAAACACACACACATATATATACACATACATATACACACAAACACATATATATATACACACACATACAGACACACACACATAACACATATATACACACACATATATACATATACACATTCACACACATACAGACACACTCACACACATACACACATACACCCACATACATAAACACTGTCACATATATACAAATATGCATTCAGACACACACACACACACACACACACACATATATATATATATATATACACCACACACACACTACACACATACATACACAAACACACATATACACACATACAAACACACATATATACACACGCACGCACAACAGTTTAGGCCACTTGCCACTCTATTTTAAGCAACAAGGGGTCTGTAATGTTAACAAACTGTTAATTTAAATATATGACAGTCTAATTATTTAAAAATAATATGTAACAGTAAAAAAACAGTTTGCTCAATATCCTTTTGAGAGAGATGTCCGTACAGTTTATTTAAAGTGAAGCAAGACAATGTGAGAGAATCTGTTTTGTAGTTTAACCAAAAAGCAATTGACATGGTTTTATACAGTAACTTTGTAATGGAGTATTATACAGTACAGAGTGGTGGAATCTTGTGACACTATTAAATACTGTATACCTGTTCATAATATCTTCAAATGGTAGAAGGCACCTAAAACATTATTGGAGTTTTATAATTAATGATAAAAAATGTATTCCTTTGTTTTTAGATTTTGAAATTCCTTTGTATGAAAGATTTGCAAAAGGAGGCACTTTCCCAAGACATCACCTTATGCATAGTCGGAAGGACTATAATGATGGTAAGAATTTTTAAGATATGCAATTTGTAAAAACATACAATCATTTGTAGGTGAGAACAGAACCACCATCATTTGTGGGGCCCTGCGTAAGACAAAGTTGTGGGGCCCTTCAGCACAGCCCCCTTATTAACCCCCCTTGTATGCCATGAACCCTGTGTAATCAACCCCTGTAGTGCCGAAAGAGAGTGCCTGGCTGAGAATACATCTGAGCTTTGTCTAAAGCTGTTTACAAGCCTTTTTTATTAGATAATATATTTTTAAAAATGGTTTCATTAAATCTGCAGTAATAATACTGTTTATCATCAGGTTTATCTGAAAGGGACAGGAAACTCCAAATATTTCATCCATGGTTCGGATAGAACATGCAATTTTAAACAACTTTCAAATTGACTTTTATTATCAAATATGCTTCATTCTCTTATTATCCTTTGCTGAAGGTACGGCATTGCACTATTAGCAGCAAACTGAACACATCTAGTTAGCCAATCACAAGAGACAAATGTATGCAGGCACCTTTTACCAGCTAGCTCCCACTAGTATAGGATATGTGTGTATTAATTTTCAACAATGGATACCAAGCGAACAAAGCACATTTGAAAATAGAAGTGAATTTAAAAGTGACTTAAAATGACGTCCTCTATCTGATTCTTGCAAGTTTATTTTTTACTTTCCTATCCCTTTAATAGGTTAATTGACTAAAACATCAGTATCCAGCTTGAAATCCATTATCATATATAGTCATACATAAATAAACTGTGTACTAAAGTAGTTAAAAGTTGAAAAAACTGCTTGCTAAATTTAGAAAGGATGAGAACAATTGTGCATTCACTCCGCAACTCATAAGCTATTGCACTAAATGCAATTTTGCTAAATGAGATAAAATCCAAAGACCAGGAGAGAATAAGCAAATTTGAAGTGTTTGTAATGATTTTCATAGACCTGGATTTACGCATATTATTTTTTGGCTGAATTTTCCAGCAGCTTGTAACCATGAAATAAAAAAGAGACAGTTTACCCTAAAATATTAAACCCCTTTAATTTGTTCCCAATGTTCCATTTTACATGTTGGAGTGTATTACAAGTTTTACAAATAGTTCCTTCACATTTATATCCACATTTGAAATAGCAGATTGTGACTGTAGTATCCCTACCTATACGTAAAGTTTCTATACTTAAGTATAAGCTATAGAAAAGCTGTGTAAACCTAGACAGCAAAAGAAATTACACTCCCAGTGGGAAGTAGGAGAGAGAAGTAATAACATGTTCATTTTAAATTGCTCTCTCTAAGTATTGGGGTTTGGCATGCTGACAGAGATAATATAAAGAAGCATGTGTGTATACAAAAAGTGATACAATAAGGAATACTGATTTCCCTGCAAGCTCTACCCATTTTAATGTGTGGTATCAAAGACCCCCACTATTTCATATACAAAAAAACATACATATGGTAGAATTGTAGCATTAACGTGCATAAAAAGAGACAGTGAAGTAACACACCTAATTTTAAATGAGCAGTAAAAAAAAAATTTCTGACAAATCTCAAAGTTTCCTTCCATTTCCCTGTATCATGTCACAGACTCAAAAGAGCTCCCCTTGCAGATGGACCGCTGCCGTCCCACAGTCTCTCCCAAAACCGTTTGATGAATGTGTTTGATAGAGGAAGCGCTGGTCCAAAAAGGGTCTTGAGGGGACTGTCATGAATTTCCCACAGTACAGAGCTTCTCATCAACACTGTGGAAGAACTCACAATAGTGTAGTATGCCAAACCAAAATGGATACCAAAAAAAAGAACTCACAGAATATAGTTGTCAGGATATCATTGCCATAGCTCTTTTTTGTGAATTTTTAGCTCTTGAAGAAGGCGGCATAGACCACTGAAACGTTGAGCATTATAAAGCTTGTATTGCTATGCTTTTGAGCATAAACTGCCTGATGACTGACAACCATATCTTGTGAGTACTTTCCTTTTGGTATCCATTTTGGGTTGGCATACTACAGAATTGTGAATTCTTCCATAATGTTGATGAGAAGCAGCGTACTCATTGGGAAATTTGTGACAGTGCCCTGTGGTGTTCCAGCACTTTCAAGACCCCCTTTTTGGACCAGCGCCTCTTCTATCAAACGCATCTTTATAACTTTTAATCTAATTTATTTAAGCAGCATTTACTTTTTTAAAAGAGCTGTTTCCGTAAGTTTATGAACTGCTTATTTTGCTAATTATTTTTGTATGTAGGTTTCTAAGAGAGGTACTTTTATTTAATTACTGTGACAAACTTTTGCAGACACATTAACTATTTTTTATTACTGTATGTTAACAAAACAGATGACAATGTGCCTTTAAAATACATATTAGCACTTTTACATGTAGCTAATGTTCTTGGCGGTTTTTTTTTGGCTAAAGGTCGACGGACGTTTCCCAGAAGTTACGTACCACCTGAAAACTTATTTCAGCTGGGGCCCAGTAACAGAACAAGAAGTGTTAATGGGGAGGGCACGTTAAGCACTATGCAAGGTGATGAACCCAGGAAAAAGCGGTGGAACAGTTCTGAACAAAGCTTGCAGTTCTTCAGTTCCCCAGCAGCCGATCATTCTAACAAATGTAAGTCAATAGAAAATGAAAGAGAGCACCTTTATTCTATTAGTCACTAGTATAGAATATATGTATATCTTATTTTTACACTCACAATAAGTGTGGTATATCATAAGATATTTATACAACTATTTAAAAAAAAAAAACAATGATCGTTGGTGTATCAAACTATGTTATATAAATAACAAAAGTTTAAATTAATACATTTATGAAGCAGCTATCATAAAAAAGATTAAGAAATGTTTTATTTATATATCCCTTAAAAAAAGGAAAATATAGGACATCGCTAATAAATAACTCAATTACTCAGTAAAATTTATATGTTAAAATTTAATTAAAAAACCCACATATAGTAGTGTATTTGCATATGCAAAAACATGATATAAAATAAGTGACAAGTACTAATAAAGAGAACAGGTCATTCAGGGGAAATTGATACAATTACACCTTTTAACAAACTTTTTACCCCACAGCTCCTCAAGCTCCAGAAAACTGGAGGTTGGGAAAATTGCTTGGTAGAGGAGCTTTTGGGGAAGTCTTTCTCTGCTATGATGTGGACACTGGCAGAGAGCTGGCTGTAAAGCAGGTGCCCTTTGACCCAGACAGCCAAGAAACAAGCAAGGTAAGTTCATTTGTTGTAAGAACCATTCTCCACATGGCTGATGCTTTCAGAAAATGTTTAAGGCTTGTCTACTAGGAAAGCTCTTTCCTTCTACAAAGTCTATGAGCGGAAAGTTAGCTAAAATTTCAAAGTAGCCCACAGGTCGAGTAAGGGTGTTACAAATGATCATTGAAATAATTTACTACACATTCTTCCATTTTCTATCTATCCTCCTTTTCTGCTTTTTAATCTAGACACACTCACCCTCCTTCTTTTCTTCAATTGGCATCATACTTAACATTTCCCTTCTGCTGTAAGGGTCCAAGTTGCTGGGTCATATTGTCATATAGAATCATAAAGCTTGAGGGGCACAACTAAGCAGCATTGAACAGCAGCAGCAGCAGCAGTTACTTAGTGAGATGACTACAGAAAAGACCAAGGGTTAGAAATGACTACAGAGAAGACCAATGGTTAGAGGTGACTACAGAGGAGACCAAGGGTTAGAAGTGACTACAGAGAAAACAAAGGGTTAGACATGACTACAGAGGAGACCAAGGGTTAGAAATTACTACAGAGAAAACCAAGGGTTAGAAATGACTACAGAGGAGACCAAGGGCTAGAAATGACTACAGAGAAGACCAAGAGTTAGAAATGACTACAGAGAAGACCAAGGGTTAGACGTGACTACAGAGAAAACCAAGGGTTAGAAATGACTGCAGAGGAGACCAAGGGCTAGAAATGACCACAGAGAAGACCAAGGGTTAGAAATGACTACAGAGAAGACCAAAGGTTAGAAATGACTACAGAAATGACCAAGGGTTAGAAATAACTACAGAGATGACCATGGGTTGGAGATAACTACAGAGGAGACCAAGGGTTAGAAATGACTACAGAGGAGACCAAGGGTTAGAAGTGACTACAGAGGAGACCAAGGGTTAGAAATGACTACAGAAAAGACAAAGGGTTAGAAATGACTACAGAGAAGACCAAGGGTTAGAAATGACTACAGAAAAGACCAAGGGTTAGAAATGACTACAGAGAAGACCAAGGGTTAGAAATGACTACAGAAAAGACCAAGGGTTAGAAATGACTACAGAAAAGACTAAGGGTTAGAAATGACTATAGAGAAGACCAAGGGTTAGAGATAAGAATAGAAAAGACTGAGGGTTAGAGGTGATTATATAACAGATGGTGAGTAAATGATTAGAATAACAGAGACCAAGGGTTAAAGATGAGCATAGGAGAGATGTAGGGTTACAGATAAGAATAGAGGAGATTGATAATTAGAGTTGAGAATAGGCAAGTCAAAGGGTTACAGCTGAGAATAGAAGAAATGGAGGGTTAGAGATGAGTATAGGAAAGACTGATGGTGACTGATAATTAGGAATGAGAATAGATGAGACAGAGGGTTAGTGGTAAGTACAGAAGAGGCCCAGGTTTATACATGAGAATAGGAAATACTTTTACAGATGTGATTGTAAGAGATGGAAAGTTGGAGATGTATATGTAAGTTTGTGATGATCCAAAAACTCACAAACACGGAGGGAAACTATGCAGACTGAGTGGGTGATTAATGGGTTAGAGCATTATGTTGTAATATATATATCTCCTTCACATCCAGAATTCGGCATAGCTAGGTAAACGGCACTCAAGTCACAATTTGCCTTACTAAAATTGTTTGAGGGACCTCACAGTACATAAAAGAACAAGACGTGGAGATTAGAGAAAAAGAGACACTTTTTAAATACATAACTGATGACACATTTCTGTTAGTGTGGTTTTGAGTGTCTCTTCTGGTGTTTACAGGAAGTAAATGCCCTTGAATGTGAGATTCAGCTGCTAAAGCTTCATCGTCATGATCGGATAGTCCAATATTATGGCTGCTTGCGGGACCCAACAGAGAGGAAGCTGTCCATCTTTGTGGAATATATGCCTGGGGTAAGTAAGAAAACTTGTAAAGAAATATTTTTACTTCAGGTAAATATAAAAATATTCAAACTGGGGCTTAAAACGAATACACAGAATTTGGTAACTAAAATTTAAGAAGTATTTACTCTTTCTTTATAAGTAGCTTTAAAAAGTTGCATGCTTGATAGCTATGGCTTCACAAGATTTCTTATATACTGTACCCTCCACCTCACTGACTGGGTATTCACCAATGGTGACATAATACTCTTGTGTGTGGGAGAAAAATAATGATGGTGTAAATGGTCTACCTGTGTTGCTGCATTTTAAAGCAAAAAATTAAAAACTGTCTGTATCAATAGATTATGCATAAATAAGTGCTTTAATAACTTTTTAAATCTTTCATTTTGTTTTTCTGAATTGTTAAGCTTAGCATGACCCTCCATAGGCTTTAAAGACCTCCCATCACCATGAATTTTCTACTTCTAATAAGGTTTAGATTTTGATATAAATCATTGGACATGTATTTGTGTGTATATAATACCAAGCTGTTTCTTAAGAAGATCGGTACAGCCTACTTTTTCTACATAATAAAAATGGTCACCTACTCTTTTTGTCTGTTTTGAGTCTTCGTTGCAGCTCTGAGATTTTTTTGATTTTTTTTGTAGGGTTCAATTAAAGATCAGCTAAAATCTTATGGTGCGCTGACGGAAAATGTTACCCGGCGGTACACAAGGCAGATCCTTCAGGGGGTGTCATATCTGCATAGCAATATGATTGTACACAGAGATATCAAAGGTACGTGCCAAATTCTGTGGGCTAAGTCTGCCAAATAGGCTTAATACGCTGTGTACTAGTACAGAGACTCCTCTTCACATGTATAGTAACATGTCTTGTTATAAAAGTGACATTCACTCATTTTAATACCCTATTTCCCTTTGCCTTTCATCCTGAGACTACCTGATGCTATAACATTTATCAAAAATAAAAAACAAATTATCTTTACAAAATATACCCTCCCTTACTTGAGTATTCTAAATGTTCTTGTTGGCATCTAACAGCAATTCCTTTTCCTAATTAATTACAGGAAAAGAGGACAAAATAAATAAAGTATATTACACATTTTTTTTTTACTATGTATAATTAAAGGGACATAAAACTAAAAAAAAATTTCTTTCATTATTCAGATAGAGCATGCTATTTTAAACAGCTTTTTTATTGCTGCCTCTTCAACAAAGGATACCAAGAGAATGAAGCAAATTAGATAATAGAAGTAAATTGGAAAGTTGTTTAAAATTGTATTCTCTATTTGAATATTGAAAGAAAAATGTTTGGGTTTCATGTCCCGTTAAAGAGTTTACAATCTCAAAGTGTTTAATATCTCTTTCATAATACCATATAGCAAATAGAAACAAGTCCATGCAGCTTACAGTAGCTGATAAAGATCCCTTAATACTATATGTATTTGTCTTTGTATAGTCATCTGGACTGTTATAAGATTTGTGTCATGTAGGGGTCTAAAATAAAACTTTCCCAGTTCTGGGCTGCACATTGTAGAAAATCTTGGATATAATTGAAAGAACAGGAACACAGTAGAAGCCAGTAAAGGAAGATACAACAGGAAGTGTGAATTTGTCAGATAAAACTTTGGCTCTTTAACCGCTGCTGCACTGTGGAACCTTGCGTGCCTGCTTCCTGGATATATGAACACTGCGCTCAGCATTACAGAGACTTGGTTATCCCCCCCTCCCCACCCCAGATTATACTACAAATGGTTTATCCTGTGTCTGCAGGTGCCAACATTTTAAGAGACTCTGTTGGGAATGTGAAGCTTGGTGACTTCGGGGCCAGCAAACGGATCCAAACCATCTGCATGTCTGGAACCGGCATTAAATCAGTTACAGGGACTCCGTATTGGATGAGCCCAGAGGTGATCAGCGGTGAAGGATATGGGAGGAAAGCGGATGTTTGGTAAGTATTCCGGATAAATCCCATATGAGAGATTTAATGCATTTCAAGCTTTGTTTTTAAGAGTTCATACTCAAGAATAAGTAAATTAATGGCACTGGTGTATAAACCAAAATAACAATGCACTTAAGGTATTTTTAACTGTAAAATAATCCAATTTATTTGTCAGTCATGTGCAGTAAAGTAAAAAAGAAAAATATATAAATAAAATCAGTTTATTGCATTAAAGTTAATATAAAGTTAGTAAACTTATAGTTTGTCTAAAATCACGTGAAGTATCTGCTCTGTTTTTAATAGAGAATGACCTGAAGAAATTATTACTGCCTGGCAGTCTGTGCAAGCCACACCCTTTTGTAAAAGTCTCTTTAAAATTGACATAGGTTGAGTTTAATATGTCCGAAAGCTGCATTTCTGGAAGGGATACAATTACATTTTATAAATTCCTGATAACTTATTTATTAAAATACATTTGTTACTAGAATTCTCTTTCATAATATTTAACTTGTGTTTCTTTAAAGGGGCACTCAACTCAAAATTAAACTTTTCATGATTCAGATAGAGTCTTTTTATATTTCCACTTTTTGAGTCCCCAGCTCCTACTGAGCATGTGCAAGAATTCACAGAATTTACGTATATGCATTTGTGATTGGCTGATGGCTGTCACATGATACAGGAGGAGTAGAAATAGACATCACTTTTAAATTTGTCCGGAAAAAAAACTACTACTCATTTGAAGTTTAGACTAATTGCTATTGCATTGTCTTTTTATCATGCATCTGTTGAAGTAAATCAGTTGTATTTACTGGTCCTTTAAGTGAAAGATAAAATTAATTAGAAAAACCTTATATTTAAATTTATGCCCCGTTGTTAAGTAGAAATTTGCATGTAAAGTGCTAAATGGTATTAAATATAAGTTTGTTAAGCATAAATATTGTTCATATTGAATAATTAACTTTGGACACTTGAACAGGATGGAGAAAATTGATTCTATAGAGCAATATATTGATGATATAACATATATGTGTGATAACGAGCTTGCATGCTGTTTAATATTAATACTTTCCTACATCCTAGTATTTCTTAGTTAACAATAAAGTTAACAATAAAGTATAATACTCTTATTAATTAAATATATTAAAATACTGTTTTTGACTACAGGAGCGTGGCTTGTACAGTTGTGGAAATGCTAACAGAAAAGCCCCCGTGGGCAGAATATGAAGCCATGGCTGCCATATTTAAAATTGCCACTCAACCTACAAAGCCAAGGCTGCCAGACAATGTTTCAGACTACTGCAGAGACTTTATGAAACAGATATTTGTTGAAGAAAAACGGAGGCCCACAGCAGAAGAACTCTTAAGGCATCCCTTTGTTATCCATAGTATTTAAATTTTTATTTCACTGAAAAGAAAAAAAAACTGTATGAAGGATTTAGAAACATCTGTGTCTTCCTACTGTGTGAATATCCAAAACATCATTTAGTTCAAGGCTGTTAAAGCTAGGGATTAAATGGACACTGGTGGAACATGTATAAGACAACTATGTACTGTTTTACAGTGAAGAGGTTTGAATCACATTTTTACCTTTCCCACGTGGATGGGAGCAGGTCATTAGTTACCAAAGACATTCTATTTTTATTGTATTAATAATCCTGTTTTAGAAATAATGCCAAAAAATATTTCTAACCCCAGGGTAATAGCTAGGTGCAGCTGGCTCTTAAATTAGTTCATTAAAAGGACTTCTTTAACACTTATAGGACCAAAAATATTCATGCCAAAGATGTGTGCCAACGTGGTCTCCTAATGCTGACCCTGGTATTCACTTTTTAATGATGGTAAAAATGTTTTTTTGGGTTTTTTTTTGTAACTGTTTCATTCCATAGCCACTTAAACACTTCACTTATTCAAGTTAAATGTTCCTTTGAAGTGATAGGATGAATTTTGTATTTGGAAGTTTTATCAAATAACCGGTGATAATCTTCAGACTTTGTCAGCACTTAAGAAAATGCCGTTTCTATCTATGATGTGAAATTGGTTTCTCAATTTTAGTGTTGGAAATATGGGCTATTAAGATGGTGCTCAGCTCATAAAACCATTCTAGACCCATAATTCTCAAATAGGATGTTAGGATATACAGAATTGGGGTTAGTGGGAAAAGGTGTCAAATTGTTCACGGCATTCTTCCTACATTGAGGGGGCATTGTAGTCATTTTTGTCTTATCTAAAAGAGGGTATTTCAAAATGTCTTGTGTTTCTTTCCCCCCTGGAAAAGACGTGTCCCTCTCAACCAATAGAGGTATGAAAATTGAACTTGTCAGCCAATGAGAATTCATAGGTTCTGTACAACAAATACTACAGTTTATTAGTTTAAATTTTAGCATTTTCACTTAAAAGGACCTAAAACCCTAAATGTTGCTTTCATTATTTAGGTAGAGCATACCATTTTAAACAATGTTTTAATGTACCTATTTTATCTCATTTGCTTTGTTCTCTTTGAATACCTGGGTATGCTTAGGAGCAGCACTGCACTACTGGGAGCTAGCTGCTGATTAGGCTCCACATATATGCTTCTTATCATTGGCTCTCCTGACGTGCTCAGCTTGCTTCCAGTAGTGCATTGCTGCTCTTTCAACAAAGGATACCAAGAGAATGAAACAAATTAGATAATAAAAGCAAACTAGAAAGTTATTTAAAATGATATCCTTGATCTGAATCATGAAAGTAAAAAATAGTGTTTTATGTTCCTTTAACATTGTTTTCAGTATTTAACTGCTGCTCTTTAATTGATTTTGACAATGTCCCTTTAAACAATCAGAATAAAAATAGCTGAAGCAAATAGCATATGTTGTTCTCCGTGCTTTGCTTTTGTTGTATATGTCTATAATATTACCTATATTTATTTAGTTCACAGTATTTTCATTTTTCTATCATTGTGTTACATTAAGGAGCCCTTGAGATGTGAAAAATAAACAAATAAATCAGGGATGTCAAGTCAATAACAAAAGTACGTCAAGGGTGTTCCAAAGGTAAACCACTTGTTTGTACAACAGAACATTTGTAACAATGTGTAGGAGAAACAAAGACTTTTAAAATAAGGTCATTATTTTATAGGTGAATTAACAGCTTTATTAAAGAATAAGCTATAAGGAAGCTATTGCTACAAAGCAATCTTTATTGTAAATATCAGAATAAATTTGTCCCTTTATTTAGCTGCATCCTGTTGTGGAAATTTCTCTATACACAGCTTTTTATTGTGAACTGAATTGGTTTGTTTTCTATTCCTATTCTGCAAGGCATCACATGATATCTATTTTTTATACCTACCTTTTGATGTAATTAGGTAACATTTAGCCTCATATCAGATGCAGGTTCACATATTTTTGTTTATCTTTAAATTAACTTTTCTGCATCACTTTAATGTTGAGGCTTATGAGAAGGCGGAGACTATTAATGTACTTTAATACCTTACCTGCTGAATAGAGAAGTGTGTGTGTATATGTATATATACTGTATATACATAATATATAAATATATACAGGTAGCCCTCAGTTTACGCCGGGGTTAGCTTTCAGGAGGAATGGTTGTAATTCGAAACCGTTGTAAATTGAAATCCAGTTTATAATGTAAGTCAATGGGAAGTGAGGGGGTTAGGTTCCAGGCCCCTCTCAAAATTGTCATAAGTAACACCTAATAGATTATTTTTAAAGCTTTGAAATGAAGACTTTAATGAAGACTTTAAATGTTAAACAGCATTATAAACCTAATAATATAGATTGTATCATCATCAAACTAAGTTTAATGAACAAAAACGTTTTTTTGCTTGCATTTTTCTGCAATCAGTTCTCTGCATTGTTAGCATGTTAGATAATATTGGGTCTGCACCTATTCTATGCATTTCAATCTGCAGTGATTAAGCAGTTAGTCACCCTCACCTCAAGCAGCTGGACAGGAAGATAATAGGGAAGTGGCTTCTAAAACTTGTTGCTCGATAGCTAATGTCTGCTCTGTGTACACAGATCAATTTTAGGCTGTTAAAGGGACATGAAACCCAAACATTTTCTTTCATGATTCAGATAGAGAATACAATTTTAAACAACTTTCAAATTTACTTCTATTATTTAATTTGCTTTCTTCTCTTGTTATCCTTTGCTGAAAGCTTTATCCAGGAAAGCTCAGGAGCAGCAGAGAACCTAGATTCTAGCTGTTGATTGGTAGCTGCATATATATATTGATTGTGATTGGCTCACCCATGAGTTCAGTTAGAAACCATTAGTGCATTGCTGCTACTTCAACAAATGATACCAAGAGAATGAAACAAATTAGATAATAGAAGTAAATTAGAAAGCTGTTTAAAATTTTATTATCTATCTGAATCATGAAAGAAAAATGTTGGGTTTCATGTCCCTTTAACCCTTTTAGTGCTAAGCACTTTCCCACCTGGGTGCTAAGCTGATTTAATTTATTTTTTTATTTTGTGAAAAAAATGTTTTAACTTTTTTTATTTTTTCCAGATCCCCTAGACTTATACCATTGGAATGGCTAGGCGATTACCTTTCCAATGGTGGGTCTTGGGGGTCTTTAGCTGCTTAGATGCCTGAGGCTTATAAGCAGCATGCCCCCTTTCCCCTATACTTTGTATTGACAAATTGTTAATAAAGTTGCACGGTGACGTCATCACGTCATTGCGCTAGACGTTACCACTCAAAACGTGATGCCCCGACAATGCCTGTCATTCTACAGGCACGATCGCTGGGGTAGGACCGGTTGGCACCCCCCAAATCTCCCTCAAGGTGGGAGAGTACTAGTGACGGCTCTGAGCCGTCATTAGCACCAGAGTAGGAAACTCTGTGACGGCTCAGAGCCGTCATTAGCACTCAAAGGGTTAAAGGGACATGAAACCCACATTTTTTTCTTTCATGATTTAGAAAGAGAATGCAATTTTAAACATCTTTCTAATTTACTTCTATTATCTAATTTGTTTTATTCTCTTGATATTCTTTGCTGAAAAGCATATCTAGATATGTTCAGTAGCTGCCAATTGGTTGCTGCACATAGAAGCCTCGTGTGATTGGCTCACCCATGTGCATTGCTTTTTCTTCAACTAAGGATATTTAAAAAATGAAGCAGAATAAATAATAGAAGTAAATTGTAATGTTGTTTAAATTTGTATTCTCTATCTGAATCATGAAAGAAAGATTTTGGGTTTAGTGGCCCTTTAAGTTGCATAACTTTGCTGCAAAACAAGCGGACAGCTCCACCTACTGGCTATTTTAATTAGTGCACTTTGCTTTCCAAAGCTTTTCAATAGCAGTCACATGACTGAAAAAATAGGTTGTTATTCTGAAATGGCGCAAATTGAACCAAGGGCCACCTGTATATAAAACAATTTCAGCAATAAAAAGTCCACCTATTTTGTTTTACCAGAGCAAAACACCTCAAATTGAATTCCCTATAAAATGTTTGTGTAGTTACAAAAAGTATTGTTTGCCATTTTGTCTCATGTTTTTGTAATAAATGTATTTCTTCTGCTTCTCAAAAATTAGCTGTTGTGCATCCCATACAATTCATAAGCAGGACCCTGCAACATTCACACAATGAATGTGATCTTTTATGATAGGCTGGGTAGAATAACTAAGGATAACTAAGGACTAGATAATGCATTCAAATAGGGGACAATGATTTGTATGAGGTGTGTGTGATGTGGACAAGTTTTTCCATACCTCATTGGAACAAAATATGGCCTTACGTGATGCAAGTTAAATCTATGCATATGCAATTGGGAACCTCACCTCAATCTCCAGTAAAGAGAAAAAAGTCAAGTTTTACGGTTGGCCACTCGCTAAACGTACAAGTTATCTGTAATATACTTTATTACCTCCTTAATGAAGGGGGTAATAAAGTATATTACTTATGATCTGATCAATAAATGGTCATAAGTAGGTTTTGTATCAATGTTTTTGTAATGAACTTTTTAAAGAACCAGAAGATTTTAATCTAAAATAACCAAACATGTTCTAAAATAACAGGTGCAGATCTTAATTTTTAGGGGGCTTTAGAGAAGGATCTGAATAGCTGTGTAGTAAATTCAAGACATTAATCAAGTATATCAACAATAAAATGTGTAAATAGTGTATGCTTAGATAACCACAAAACAAAAATTATACAGTGTCAATAATTTTGAAGAAAATTTTTTATGTTTTTTGTGTTTTGTATTTATGTTTAGTTTTTTGTTTTTGTTTTTACCAAGGTAAACCAAAAATGCAGAGTTATTATCTCATAATATTAATGCAGTAATGTGCTGCTAATAAATCTACAATTCTGCTTTAAATTGGAATATAATATAATTGATGTTTCAGCCTTAAGGTTTTTTTATTATTCACTTCTGTGTTTGTGGTTATGGATTTATTTTCTTTTTAACAAAAAATTTAACATTATAAAATGGCCTCTTTTAGATGGAATTGGGACAAATGTGTACAATTTTCTTTTTGAATTATCTTCTTGCACTATTAAAAGATAGAATGTTCTTCGGGAAATACAAGTAGCTATGCTGGTAAACACGTTGCAGTGTGACATTTATCAAAATAGCTTCCAAATTCAGACATTAAAAAAGAAAATATCTTTGACACTACAACACTAAGGCCAAAAAAAATAACAAAGGCAAAAATAAATCATCAAGTGTCAAAAATGTCCTTATAGTATTTAAACTCTTTGGGAGTCTTGCCGACGTAACCCAGTACCTCAATGTTAAATCCATTTTAGTCCCTGCAGAGTAAAAATGAACAACTTCTTCTTTATGTAAAAAATGAGAATCATTTTAAAGATGCTGTGCTGAAAGGTAATCAGTAATGGGAATCGGTGACCTCAGTATTGTTTTAATAGGAAACACACGAGTGAGGCCCATGACATTTTTTTTCTTTTCGGAATTTACATATTGAATGACCACATTTACCTAGTTGTAGTTGTAGTTGTACCTACTCTGTCCATACAGTAGCTAAGGAGACTGTACTGTTATAGAGATGTATTTAGGCCCATGAGCCTTAGCGGATAGGTAACTATTTTAAATTTACACTCAGAGAGTTGTTATAGGCAAAGGAAAAGCTCATGTATATTCAGATTACTAAGGTGACATAAGCGTGAATATTATGTTGTAAATTCAGGTATAAGTTCATGATTTCATGCTTTAAAAATGTCATTTATTTTGTATGTATTTTTATCCTTTGTAATCTTGAATTTTTTTATAAAATAAATGTGTAAATTGAAGACCAATTTAAAAATTCTGTTTTAAGAACTTTATTTTCATTATCACTTTTATTATCTTTTTTTGTTTGTTCTTGCTTGTAAACATTGGAAATATTATTGTGTATGTTAGAAATGTTTGATTTTACAGCACTCTTACTCTACATTGCTTTCAGTGTAAGAGACATTGAAGTAAAATAACATTTTTTATCATTCAGAATGTAAAAATGAAAAAAAAATTAAATGAATTATATTATTAAATTACTTCTTTGTATTGATATCCAACTATATGTAAAAATATCTTAACTATATTTAGAACATTCATACCAACATTATAAAAATATATAGAAAGTATACAACACTGTGAGCTGTTTATAGACTGTTGCTCAGGTTTAAGTTATAAGGTTGAAGTGACGTGTTACTTTACAGAGTCCTTCAATTCAAATTCATATTGAAAACTTAAAAGAAAAAGAGAATTTCATAGTGTATCACAAAATATAAATCTGGTGCTTCAGAGAACGGTACTCGCCCAAGTGAAACTACATTGGCTCTAATGGTGTGATCAACCTTGGCCATCTAGAGGTTTTGTTACTACATTTCCCATTATGCTTAAAGTATCTAAATATTATGGGAAATGCTGGCTGAGCATCATGGGAAATGTAGTTTCAAAACATCTGGAGGGACAAGGTTGATCACTCCTACTCTAAGGTATGCGCCCAGTAAATATACAGACACTCCTCACACAGGGGGTTTAACTGTTTATTACAGATTAAAAATGATCACACAGTCACTCTGGGCTTAATAGTTCTCTTTATTTACGAATAACCTATACACCCTATGGCTCAACTTTCACTTGATAAAGACACTGTCCTGTGCATAGTATGTGCTAGTGCTAGTATCTTACACTTTTAACAAATATATAGTGTCACAACAGTTTTGAAAATATTTATGCATCGTGTGTTAAGGGGATATTCATATAACTGGTAATATCACATAAACATTAAAAAAAAAAAAACTGATTTGGAATAATATATTCTTGAATAATAATTATCAACTGATTACAATATTATACTACTTTTTAATAAATGATCACATAAAACCAGTGAAACTGGACTCAGACTTTTAGACCCTACTGAACATATCTGAGGTATTGACACATTTTCTAATTTATGAAATTTAGCAAAACAATATCCATTAGATTATTTTGTTTTCAGAGATTTTTTTAAATCATAAAGTGTGAAAGTAATAAATACAACTATGACAGAAAAAATACCCAGTCTATAAAGGACATTAAACTAAAAAATAAAAAGTTTGAATATATCCTGGGAAACTAATTTTTATCTAAAGCAAGACCAGGCAGACCTAAAGTGACCACACTATCTAAAGACAAGTATATCAAGCTAACATTATTATGGAACAGAATAGCACCTGCAATCACAATTGAAGACCAGCTAAACCATCCTACCCAGTAAGCAAAAGCATAGTAAAGACAACTCTCAAAGGATGGTTAACTTTAGGGGTTAGCAGTCTCTAAACTACTTATTCATTAACAATGTAAATGTTTAGTATGGACTAAAAAACATAGAACATTAACAGTGGAAGACTGGAAAAAACATAATTTATGTAAGAACTTACCTGATAAATTAATTTCTTTCATATTGGAAAGAGTCCATGAGCTAGTGACGTATGGGATATACAATCCTACCAGGAGGGGCAAAGTTTCCCAAACCTCAAAATGCCTATAAATACACCCCATCACCACACCCACAATTCAGTTTAATGAATAGCCAAGCAGTGGGGTGATAAAGAAAGGAGTAAAAAGCATCAACAAAAGAAATTTGGAAATAATTGTGCTTTATACAAAAAAATCATAACCACCATAAAAAGGGTGCGCCTCATGGACTCTTGCCAATATGAAAGAAATTAATTTATCAGGTAAGTTCTTACATAAATTATGTTTTCTTTCATGTAATTGGCAAGAGTCCATGAGCTAGTGACGTATGGGATAGCAATACCCAAGATGTGGAACTCCACGCAAGAGTCACTAGAGAGGGAGGGATAGAAGAAAAACAGCCATTTTCCGCTGAAAAAATTAATCCACAACCCAAGAAAATAAATTTATTCTCATAAATGAAAGAAAAAAACTTAAATCAAAAGCAGAAGAATCAAACTGAAACAGCTGCCTGAAGAACTTTTCTACCAAAAACTGCTTCTGAAGAAGCAAATACATCAAAACAGTAGAATTTAGTAAATGTATGCAAAGAGGACCAAGTTGCCGCTTTGCAAATCTGATCAACTGAAGCTTCATTCTTAAAAGCCCAAGAAATGGAGACTGATCTAGTAGAATGAGCTGTAATTCTCTGAGGCGGGGCCTGACCCGACTCCAAATAAGCTTGATGAATCAAAAGTTTCAACTAAGAAGTGAAGTAAATAGTAGAAGCCTTCTGACCTTTCCTAGGACCAGAAAATAAAACAAATAGACTGGAAGTCTTCCTGAAATCTTTAGTAGCTTCCACATAATATTTCAAAGCTCTTACCACATCCAAAGAATGTAAGAATCTTTCCAAAGAATTCTTAGGATTAGGATACAAGCAAGGGACAACAATTTCTCTACTAATGTTGTTAGAATTCACAACCTTAGGTAAAAATTGAAAAGAAGTCCGCAACACTGCCTTATCCTGATGAAAGATTAGAAAAGGAGACTCACAAGAAAGAGCAGATAGCTCAGAAAATCTTCTAGCAGAAGAGATAGCCAAAAGGAACAACACTTTCCAAGAAAGTAGTTTAATGTCCAAAGAATGCATAGGCTCAAATGGAGGAGCCTGTAAAGCCTTCAAAAGCAAATTAAGACTCCAAGGAGGAGAAATTGATTTAATGACAGGCTTAATACGAACTAAAGCTTGTACAAAACAGTGAATATCAGGAAGTATAGCAATCTTTCTGTGAAATAAAACAGAGCAGAGATTTGTCCCTTCAAGGAACTTGCAGACAAACCCTTATCCAAACCATCCTGAAGAAACTGTAAAATTCTAGGAATTCTAAAGGAATGCCAAGAGAATTTATGAGAAGAACACCATGAAATGTAAGTCTTCCAAACTCTATAATAAATCTTTCTAGAGACAGATTTACGAGCTTGTAACATAGTATTAATCACTGAGTCAGAGAAACCTCTATGACTTAGTACTAAGCGTTCAATTTCCATACCTTCAAATTTAATGATTTGAGATCCTGATGGAAAAACGGACCTTGGGACAGTAGGTCCGGCCTTAACGGAAGTGGCCAAGGCTGGCAACTGGACATCCGAACCAGATCCACATACCAAAACCTGTGTGGCTATGCTGGACCCACCAGCAACACAAACAATTGTTCCATGATGATTTTGGAGATCACTCTTGGAAGGAGAACTAGAGGAGGAGAAATGTAAGCAGGATGATAACACCAAGGAAGTGTCAGCGCATCCACTGCTTCCGCCTGAACATCCCTGGACCTGGACAGGTATCTGGGAAGTTTCTTGTTTAGATGAGAGGCCATGAGATCTATCTCTGGAAGACCCCACATCTGAACAATCTGAGAAAACACATCTGGATGGAGAGACCACTCCCCTGGATGTAAAGTCTGACGGCTGAGATAATCCGCCTCCCAATTGTCTACACCTGGGATATGCACCGCAGAGATTAGACAGGAGCTGGATTCCGCCCAAGCAAGTATCCGAGATACTTCTTTTATATCTTGGGAACTGTGAGTCCCACCCTGATGATTGACATATGCCACTGTGATATTGTCTGTCTGAAAACAAATGAACGGTTCTCTCTTTAACAGAGGCCAAAACTGAAGAGCTCTGAGAATTGCACAGAGTTCTAAAATATTTATTGGCAATCTCGCCTCTTGAGATTTCCAAACCCCTTGTGCTGTCAGAGATCCCCAAACAGCTCCCCAACCTGAAAGACTCGCATCTGTTGTGATCACAGTCCAGGTTGGTCGAAAAAAAAAAAGCCCCTTGAACTAAACGATGGTGATCTATCCACCACGTCAGAGAGTGTCGTACATTTTGATTTAAGGATATTAATTGTGATATCTTTGTATAATCCCTGCACCATTGGTTCAGCATACAAAGCTGTAGAGGTCTCATGTGAAAACGAGCAAAGGGGATCGTGTCCGATGCTGCAGTCATGAGACCTAAAACTTCCATGCACATAGCCACTGAAGGGAATGACTGAGACTGAAGGTGCCGGCAGGCTGCAACCAATTTTAAACGTCTCTTGTCTGTTAGAGACAGAGTCGTAGACACGGAATCTATCTGGAAGCCTAAAAAGGTGACCCTTGTCTGAGGAATCAAGAAACTTTTTGGTAAATTGATCCATGTTTCCGAAGAAACAACACTAGTTGGTTCGTGTGAGATTCTGCAGAACGTAAAGACTGAGCTAGTACCAAGATATCGTCCAAATAAGGAAACACCGCAATACCCTGTTCTCTGATTACAGAGAGTAGGGCACCTAGAACCTTTGAAAAGATTCTTGAAGCTGTTGCTAGGCCAAATGGAAGAGCAACAAATTGGTAATGCTTGTCTAGAAAAGAGAATCTCAGGAACTGATAATGTTCTGGATGAATCGGAATATGAAGGTATGCATCCTGCAAGTCTATTGTGGACATATAATGTCCTCGCTGAACAAAAGGCAGAATAGTCCTTATAGTCACCATCTTGAAAGTTGGTACTCTTACATAACGATTCAAAATTTTCAGTTCCAGAAATGGTCTGAATAAATTTTTCTTCTTTGGGACAATGAATAGATTTGAATAAAACCCCAAACCTTGTTCCTGAAAAGGAACTGGCATGATTACCCCTGAAGACTCCAGGTCTGAAACACAGTTCAGGAAAGCCTGAGCTTTTACTGGATTTGTTGGGATACGTGAGAGAAAAAAATCTTCTCACAGGAGGTCTTACTCTGAATCCTATTTGATACCCTTGAGAGACAATGCTCTGAATCTATTGATTTTGGACAGAATGTATCCAAATATCCTTGAAAAACCTTAATCTGCCCCCTACCAGAATGGAATGAGGGCCGCACCTTCATGCGGACTTAGGGGCTGACTTTGGTTTCTTAAATGGCTTGGATTTATTCCAATTTGAGGAAGGCTTCCAATTAGAAACAGATTCCTTGGGGGAAGGATTGAGTTTTTGTTCCTTATTTTGACGAAAGGAACGAAAACGGTTAGAAGCCTTAGATTTACTCTTAGGTTTTTTATCCTGAGGCAGAAAAACTCCCTTTCCCCCAGTGACAGTTGAAATAATAGAATCCAACTGAGAACAAAATAAATTATACCTTGGAAAGAAAGAGATAGTAATCTAGATTTAGATGTCATATCAGCATTCCAAGATTTAAGCCACAAAGCTCTTCTAGCTAATATAGCTAAAGACATGGATCTAACATCAATTTTTATAATATCAAAAATGGCATCACAAATAAAATGATTAGCATATTGCAGTAAGTGAATAATGCTAGATATGTCAGAATCCAATTCTTGTTGCGCTAAATTCTCCAACCAGAAAGTTGATGCAGCCGCAACATCAGCCAAAGAAATTGCAAGTCTGAGAAGATGACCTGAATATAAATAGGCCTTCCTTAGATAAGATTCAAGCTTCCTATCTAAAGGATCCTTAAAGGAAGTACTATCTTCCATAGGAATAGTGGTACGTTTAGCAAGAGTAGAAATAGCCCCATCCACTTTGGGGATTTTTTCCCAAAACTCTATAGAATTTGCTGGTAAAGGATACAATTTTTTAAACCTTGAAGAAGGAATAAAAGAAGTACCTGGCTTATTCCATTCCTTAGAAATCATATCAGAAATAGCCTCAGGAATAGGAAAAATGCCCTGGAGAAACCACAGGAGGTTTAAAAACAGCATTTAAACGTTTATTAGACTGAACGTCAAGAGGACTGGTTACCTTAATATCCAAAGTAATTAAAACTTCTTTTAATAAAGAACGCATATTCTCTATTTTGAATAAATAAGTAGATTTGTCAGTGTCAATGTTGTTGGTCATTTGAAATTTCATCAACTGAATGAGAAGTTTTAAAAGACCTTTTACGTTTATTAGAAGGTGGAAATGCAGACAAAGCCTTCAGGATAGAATCAGAAACAAATTCTTTAAAATTCATAGGTATATCATGTACATTAAAAGTTGAAGGAACTGCAACTGGCAATGTACTATTACTGATGGACACACTATCTGCATGTAAAAGTTTATCATGACAACTACTACAAATGACATTCGGCGAAATAATTTCCACAATCTTACAACAAATGCACTTAGCTTTGGTAGAACCGATGTCAGGCAGCAATGTTCCAGCAGAAACTTCTGAGGCAGGATCAGAAAAAACAACATATAAAGCAAAATTATCAATTAGCATAGCCCTCTGATAGAGAAAAAGGCAAGAGGCAAACATCAATGGGGTATTAAAATAATGAAAAAGTTTGGCGCCAAGTATGACGCACAACGTAACTGAAAACATTTTTGGCCCCAATAATAACCGGAAATGACACACTTGCGTCACTAATGACGCAACCGTGTGTAAGGCTTCGGCATCAACTATGACACCGGAAATGACGAAGTTGCGTCATAGACGTATTTTTCGCGCCAAAAAAATTCTCGCGCCAAGAATGACGCAATAAAGTCTAGCATTTGACGCACCCGCGGGCCTAATACCGCCCGCAATTTGCAAGAAGTAGTCAATTGAAAAAAAGACTAAACCCCAGGTAAGAAAAAAAATTCTTAAATTTTTTTTATTTTCCCCAAATATGAAACTGACAGTCTGCAGAAGGAAATACATGAACCTGACTCAAGGCAAATATAAGTACAATACATATATTTAGAACTTTATATAAATGCATAAAGTGCCAAACCATAGCTGAGGTGTCTTAAATAATAAAAAACATACTTACCAAAAGACACCCATCCACATATAGCAGATAGCCAAACCAGTACTGAAACAGTTATCAGTAGAGGTAATGGTAAATTGAGAGTATATCGTCGATCTGAAAAGGGAGGTAGGAGATGAATCTCTACGACCGATAACAGAGAACCTATGAAATAGACCCCCGTTAGAGAAATCATCGTATTCATAAGTGATACTCCCTTCACGTCCCTCTGACATTTGCTGTACTCTGAGAGGAACCGGGCTTCAACAATGCTGAGAAGCTCATATCAACGTAGAAATCTTAGCACAAACTTACTTCACCACCTTCATAGGAGGCAAAGTTTGTAAAACTGAATTGTGGGTGTGGTGAGGGGTGTATTTATAGGCATTTTGAGGTTTGGGAAACTTTGCCCCTCCTGGTAGGATTGTATATCCCATACGTTACTAGCTCATGGACTCTTGCCAATTACATGAAAGAAACATACTGTTTACCGACAAAAAATGCAATCTATTCTGCAGAGGCATGTCATCCTACCTAGCTTAAAGTGATTATAAAGTTCAATCAGTTACTGCCCGGTATCTAAAAATAATCTTAAAAACAGGGGCATTTTTATGAATTAACTTTACAAAGATGCTTCTTTTTAAAAATATTTACCATTGCATTATGGTAAACATACTGCTGTTCCTCCGCCCTCATCTCCTACTGTATTTAGCATATCAATGACGAATTTGGCTTCCTCCAATCGTTGCGTGCCCCACGAGCTGGAGATGTGGGCATGGGATTGGCAGGATGTTTACCATAACACAATGGTAAATATTTTTTTTTTTTTAAAGCGTCTTTGTAAACTTTATTGAATTAAGGTGCCCCTGTTTTTAAGATTATTTTTATATACTGGCCAGTAATTTATTAAACTTTACATTCACTTCAAAGTTATGTGGAACTAGATTCATTTTTCACCAGGACAATGAACCTAAACAACATTTAAAGATGAGCCAGTTGTGTAAAAAGTCCACACGGACATCTCTCTGAGATGCTTTAAAGGGGCATTGGAATTATGTGCACTGATTTGTAGAATCAATCCCAGACAGAGACAGAGGTTATTAAAATGGGCATTTTACTGTAAAATGTTCTCCTCTTTAATGTGTTCTCAATGATCCATTTTACCTACAAAAGTGTGTGAAATTCAGTGGCATCACTAGGGCTGGTGTCACCCGGTGCGGTAAGTTATGGTGTCACCCCAGAAAGCAGACACACACAAAAACACAGGCACACTCACATACAAACACTCAGACACACTTAAAAACACACTCAGATGCACACACAAAAACACTGAGACACACAGACACACACACAAAAACACTTCGACACACAGACACACACACAAAAACACTTAGACACACAAAAACACTGAGACACACACACACACACAAAAACACTGAGACACACAGACACACACACAAAAACACTTAGACACACAAAAACACTTAGACACACAAAAACTCAGACACACACACATACAAAATATGTAAACTGCACTGCATTAATTATGAAGCTCATGCCTAGAGCTGCTCCCTGGCTCAGCAGAACATCAAATGAAACATAAACAGAGCACTCTAAAATAAACCACTAAAGAAAAGGTTTAGGCAGCAAACTATGAAAATTCTGCTCTCTGACTCTGTTCCAAGTCTGTCAGTGCACAGCCCCGGGTCGCGTGCCTACCCCAGGTCGCGTGCCTACCACTTCTTATGGCCAATCACCTCTGCCCACCCCCCAGACCCCTGCCCGCCCTCCCCTCCTACCTCTTCAGTGTGCACTTAGTGTACCGTAACCTTACTGGTCTGGTGGGCATCATCTGTGGCTCCTTCACTTTAGAGACAGTGTCAGACAGTCATGCAGTCAGGTGCCAAGCATCCCCCTCACGATTTCCCAGGTCCCGTTTAGAGAGACAGCAGTGAGTGACTCCACTGCTCCACACGTCAGTGAGCACAGATAGGCAGACAGGTTTAGGCTAGCAGCGCAACTTCGCAAGCAAAAGCAGCCGGGAAAACTATTTGTTGAAATTGCAGCGCTGGCTCAAGGGGCAAAAAAATTAAGTGTCTACAATTTCCCCAGTCCCACTAATGTTCACAAATGCCGGCCCCTCTAATAAAAAAATCTATGCATCTCTACATTGTATTTCTTTGAATTTCAATAAAATTTTAAAATAAAAAATAAATAAAAGATTTTTTGTGCTGTCACGCCCTGGAGGGTGTCACCCAGGTGTGGCCGGCACCCCCCTAGTGACGCCACTGGTGAAATTATTGACAAATATCTCTTTTTTTGTCATCTGAAATAGCTGTTTTTGAAGCAGCCCAGCAGGGGGTGGGAGTAATAGATAACAAAATGTTAATTTTCAATTGCTCTCACTAAGGGCCGGAGGATTAAAAACTTGCCAAGATGAAGAGAAATCACGTAAAATCTTTGTGGAACAATTTAGTAATGTATGTGTCTAACCTCATTTAGATCCTTCTATAGTGAGATAAACCACACTGAAGCTAAAAGTTGCCATTCTAAAACTCTTTGAGGGACTTTACACTTCTTAGACAATCTCACCAAAGCGGAGAGCTTTAAATCATCAGGCGCTTGGTATTAGCCTTTGTGTATAGATAAATCGATAAGATAAGGGGTATGTGTGTATAGAGAAATAAATACAATAAGGATGCCAGCTGTTTCTGCAAGCTCAGCCTATTTAAAAAGTGGCAATGCAGCTATTTCACAAACAAAAATAAACCTAACAGGCAGGTTTTCAATATATTGTACACTCTACAGCTGATATAACAAGTCATTACAATGGACCAGATTTAGATTACAAGTGGTGCGTAAACTTCACTAGAAGTAAGCTTTAATGCGGGCGGGTTAGCATGCGTTTTACAAGTTGAAAGTAAAAAGTTTGCTCGTGACCAAAACCCAATGCACACTAACTTCAGGTTGTCACGACAAGATAAACTTCTTCTCTCTATACACTTCAATGCTAGATTCACTATACTAAAGTCAAAGGTGCTTTAGGAATACTTTACATTATTGCCTATGTTCTTCAAATAAAATTATTTTTATTTTTTTAAATATGATATATATTTCTTTATAAATATGATTATTTTATTGTAATAATACTATATGAATATATACTGTAGATATATATACATATATATTGTATAAACAGTTATAGAGAAATATCTCATTAAAAATAAAAAGAACATTTTTTTCTAAGTAAAGAACATAGAAATTAAAATATACATGTATACGTATAGTATACAGTACATACACAGACTATATATATATATATATATATATATATATATATATATAAATATATGGATAAGGAGATTGGTATATAGGCGCAAAACAGTACTTATAACTGAAAATTAATCAATTTGCATACATAGTATTAATCGATAAAATATGTACATGTAGGAATATATATTACAATAAAGTCCAGTAATTAAAGTCCAAAAAAGATGTCTAAAAAAGGATCCCACGTGAAATAAATTTCTTGATAAGATAAACTTCAGGTAAGTTGGTGTGCCCACAGAAACCAATAGTGATAGATGAACTTCCTACTTACAAAAACCTACCTCAATCAAAATGAGGTAAGTGCCGCACAGTTTGTTGAGTAGTTGGCTCTCTAATCATTGGCTCCTTCCATATCTATGTGTATATCCACTTTTGTCAAGGTCCCAGGGAGAAATATTTCCTTTTTGTTTATTCCCTGCCTTCTTTGTCAGAAGGAGCCAATGACTAGAGAACCAATTATAAATTATAATTTTTTCTTTGTTCTCTTGGTATATTTATTTAAAAAAGCAGGAATGTAAGCTTAGGAGCCAGCCCATTTTTGGTTCAGATCCCCGGGACCCTGGTGGTTGCATTTAGACACCAATCAGTAAGCGCTACCCAGGTGCTAAACCAAAGATACCTCCTTGGGCTATTTGGCTCCACCCCAGCCTCCCAGTTTCAGAGAGATGTACACCTCTGCATTGACTTGCTCAAGGGATGAAATCTGCCTAACACAATGTGTGTTACTATAAAAATGAATACAGGACAACCACCAACTTTATGTCTCTTGCATTTCTTTTCATCTTTGCCCTAACAATCTCTTCTCCACATATACTCATTTGGTTCTTGAAAATTATTGCAGTGAAGTCAAAATTAAACTTTCATGATTCAGACAGAACATGCAATTTTCTCTTGGTAGCTTCTGTTGAAGAGTAAAACTAGTTAGGCTCACAGGAGCTCAGGAGCAAGCACATGTCTTTAGCACTCTAAGGCCTAGACTTGGAGTTTGGCGTTAGCCGTGAAAACCAGCGTTAGAGGCTCCTAACGCTGGTTTTAGGCTAACTCCGGTATTTGGAGTCACTCAAAATAGGGTCTAACGCTCACTTTTCAGCCGCGACTTTTCCATACCGCAGATCCCCTTACGTCAATTGCGTATCCTATCTTTTCAATGGGATCTTTCTAACTCCGGTATTTAGAGTCGTGTCTGAAGTGAGCGTTAGACATCTAACCACAAAACTCCAGCCGCAGGAAAAAAGTCAGTAGTTAAGAGCTTTCTGGGCTAACGCCGGTTCATAAAGCTCTTAACTACTGTACTCTAAAGTACACTAACACCCATAAACTACCTATGTACCCCTAAACTGAGGCCCCCCCACATCGCCGCCACTCGATTAAATTTTTTTAACCCCTAATCTGCCGACCGCCACCTACGTTATACTTATGTACCTCTAATCTGCTGCCCCTAACACCGCCAACCCCTGTATTATATTTATTAACCACTAATCTGCCCCCCACAACATCGCCGCCAGCTACCTACAATAATTAACCCCTAATCTGCCGACCGCAAAGCGCCGCCACCTACATTATAGCTATGTACCCCTAATCTGCTGCCCCTAACACCGCCGACCCCTATATTATATTTATTAACCCCTAATCTGCCCCCACAACGTCGCCTCCACCTGCCTACACTTATTAACCCCTAATCTGCCGAGCGGACCGCACCGCTACTATTATAAAGTTATTAACCCCTAATCCGCCTCACTATCCCTATAATAAATAGTATTAACCCCTAATCTGCCCTCCCTAACATCGCCAACACCTAACTTCAATTATTAACCCCTAATCTGCCGACCGGAGCTCACCGCTATTCTAATAAATGTATTAACCCCTAAAGCTAAGTCTAACCCTAACACTAACACCCCCCTAAATTAAATATAATTTTAATCTAACGAAATTAATTAACTCTTATTAAATAAATTATTCCTATTTAAAGCTAAATACTTACCTGTAAAATAAACCCTAATATAGCTACAATATAACGAATAATTACATTGTAGCTATTTTAGGATTAATATTTATTTTACAGGCAACTTTGTAATTATTTTAACCAGGTACAATAGCTATTTAATAGTTAAGAACTATTTAATAGCTAAAATAGTTAAAATAATTACAAATTTACCTGTAAAATAAATCCTAACCTAAGTTACAATTAAACCTACCACTACACTATCAATAAATTAATTAAATAAAATACCTATAATTATCTACAATTAAACCTACCACTACACTATCAATAAATTAATTAAATAAAATACCTACAATTATCTACAATTAAACCTAACACTACACTATCAATAAATAAATTAAATACAATACCTACAAATAACTACAATGAAATAAACTATCTAAAGTACAAAAAATAAAAAAGAACTAAGTTACAAAAAATAAAAAAATATTTACAAACATAAGAAAAATATTACAACAATTTTAAACTAATTACACCTACTCTAAGCCCCCTAATAAAATAACAAAGACCCCCAAAATAACAAAATGCCCTACCCTATTCTAAATTGCTACATTTCAAAGCTCTTTTACCTTACCAGCCCTGAACAGGGCCCTTTGCGGGGCATGCCCCAAGAAATTCAGCTCTTTTGCCTGTAAAAAAAAACATACAATACCCCCCCACAACATTACAACCCAGCACCCACATACCCCTAATCTAACCCAAACCCCCCTTAAATAAACCTAACACTAAGCCCCTGAAGATCTTCCTACCTTGTCTTCACCCTACCAGGTTCACCGATCCGTCCTGAAGAGCTCCTCCGATGTCCTGATCCAAGTCCAAGCAGGGGGCTGAAGAGGTCCATGATCCGGCTGAAGTCTTCATCCAAGCGGGAGCTGAAGAGGTCCATGATCCGGATGAAGTCTTCATCCAAGTGGGAGCTGAAGAGGTCCATGATCCGGATGAAGTCTTCTATCAACGGCATCTTCAATCTTCTTTCTTCCGGATCCATCTTGCAGACCTCCGACGCGGAACATCCTCTTCTCCCGACGCCTACTAGCCGAATGACGGTTCCTTTAAGGGACGTCATCCAAGATGGCGTCCCTCGAATTCCGATTGGCTGATAGGATTCTATCAGCCAATCGGAATTAAGGTAGGAATATTCTGATTGGCTGATGGAATTAGCCAATCAGAATCAAGATCAATCCGATTGGCTGATCCAATCAGCCAATCAGATTGAGCTCGCATTCTATTGGCTGATCGGAACAGCCAATCAGAATATTCCTACCTTAATTCCGATTGGCTGATAGAATCCTATCAGCCAATCGGAATTCGAGGGACGCCATCTTGGATGACGTCCCTTAAAGGAATCGTCATTCGGCTAGTAGGCGTCGGGAGAAGAGGATGTTCCGCGTCGGAGGTCTGCAAGATGGATCCGGAAGAAAGAAGATTGAAGATGCCGTTGATAGAAGACTTCATCCGGATCATGGACCTCTTCAGCTCCCACTTGGATGAAGACTTCATCCGGATCATGGACCTCTTCAGCTCCCGCTTGGATGAAGACTTCAGCCGGATCATGGACCTCTTCAGCCCCCCGCTTGGGCTTGGATCAGGACATCGGAGGAGCTCTTCAGGACGGATCGGTGAACCTGGTAGGTTGAAGACAAGGTAGGAAGATCTTCAGGGGCTTAGTGTTAGGTTTATTTAAGGGGGGTTTGGGTTAGATTAGGGGTATGTGGGTGGTGGGTTGTAATGTTGGGGGGGGTATTGTATGGTTTTTTTTACAGGCAAAAGAGCTGAATTTCTTGGGGCATGCCCCGCAAAGGGCCCTGTTCAGGGCTGGTAAGGTAAAAGAGCTTTGAAATGTAGTAATTTAGAATAGGATAGGGCATTTTGTTATTTTGGGGGTATTTGTTATTTTATTAGGGGGCTTAGAGTAGGTGTAATTAGTTTAAAATTGTTGTAATATTTTTTCTTATGTTTGTAAATATTTTTTTATTTTTTTAACTTAGTTCTTTTTTATTTTTTGTACTTTAGTTAGTTTATTTCATTGTAGTTATTTGTAGGAATTGTATTTAATTTATTTATTGATAGTGTAGTGTTAGGTTTAATTGTAACTTAGGTTAGGATTTATTTTACAGGTAATTTTGTTATTATTTTAACTAGGTAACTATTAAATAGTTCTTAACTATTTAATAGCTATTGTACCTGGTTAAAATAATTACAAAGTTGCCTGTAAAATAAATATTAATCCTAAAATAGCTACAATGTAATTATAATTTATATTGTAGCTATATTAGGATTTATTTTACAGGTAAGTATTTAGCTTTAAATAGGAATAATTTATGTAATAAGAGTTAATTAATTTCGTTAGATTAAAATTATATTTAACTTAGGGGGGTGTTAGTGTTAGGGTTAGACTTAGCTTTAGGGGTTAATACATTTATTATAGTAGCGGTGAGCTCCGGTCGGCAGATTAGGGGTTAATGTTTGAAGTTAGGTGTCGGCGATGTTAGGGAGGGCAGATTAGGGGTTAATACTATTTATTATAGGGTTAGTGATGCGGATTAGGGGTTAATAACTTTATTATAGTAGCGCTCAGGTCCGCTCGGCAGATTAGGGGTTAATAAGTGTAGGCAGGTGGAGGCGACGTTGTGGGGGGCAGATTAGGGGTACATAAGGATAATGTAAGTAGCGGCGGTTTACGGAGCGGCAGATTAGGGGTTCAAAATAATATGCAGGGGTCAGCGATAGCGGGGGCGGCAGATTAGGGGTTAATAAGTGTAAGGCTAGGGGTGTTTAGATTCGGGGTACATGTTAGGGTGTTAGGTGCAGACGTAGGAAGTGTTTCCCCATAGCAAACAATGGGGCTGCGTTAGGAGCTGAACGCGGCTTTTTTGCAGGTGTTAGGTTTTTTTTCAGCTCAAACAGCCCCATTGTTTCCTATGGGGGAATCGTGCACAAGCACGTTTTTGAGGCTGGCCGCTTGCGTAAGCAACTCTGGTATCGAGAGTTGAAGCTGCGTTAAAAATGCTCTACGCTCCTTTTTTGGAGCCTAACGCAGCCTTTTTGTGGACTCTCAATACCAGAGTTATTTTTATGGTGCGGCCAGAAAAAAGCCGGCGTTAGCTACGCGGGTCGTTACCGACAAAACTCTAAATCTAGGCCTAAGAAAGCAATTTGCAAAAATGTTTATAGCAATGTTCTACTTTAGTTGCAGGTTGAACAAACCTATGGTATAGTATGTTGGCTGAGCTACAGTTTTACTGATTAATAAACAGTGACATCTAATGGACAACTAGTATTATTACATTATCTGCATTATAAAGTCTCAAGGCCAGATCATTAAAAAACTACGCTGGGCCAGACATGATAAACCAAACCGACACTCACAGGAGCTGCCCTCAGGGAATGAGCTAGAAAAAGGGTCTGTCCCTATAAGTTGTAAGATGTCTCTCATAGAAGATAATGTAGCTCGTTTGAAAGGGAAACTTTGCTGGAGTGAAGGAAGTTAGAAGGGAGCAGGGGGCACACTTTAAAAATTAAATCCTGCAGCCAATGCAAATCAGATTATTCTTCTTTCAGCATATAGTATCTTACAATCACCTGTATTTTTGTAAATGTGTTTTTTTCTTAGGGTAATACGTGTTTTGCATTTATGACACAATCTTGTAACCTTTTAGCTTGCAAGAAAAAAAACAGCAAGAACTGCAGGGGAAAGTGGTAAGAGAATATGCCAGACCCGATGGAGAAATTTAATGTACATCCATGGAACGCCCCTGTTCAACCCAATAGCAGAGACGGCGAAACAGATTTAACAATAAGGAAAACAATAACCTTTAAATTTCATATTATAAATTAGATTAGATTTTCCCAGAGGTTTTTCATGTGCAGTGTAGTTTTATTAAGATTTCTCATGTGTACTTTAAATAGTTACGAATTTAAATTTTTTCGTAAAATATTATTTTTTGCAAAACAATTTTGTTACAATTTTTAATGCACCTTAACAGGGCCAGATTATGAGTGGAACACTATATAATGATCCCGCTCAAGCGCTAACTGCGCTAGAAGTAAGATTTTTGTGATCGTCGGGTTGCACTTGTATTATGAATTTAAAGTAAACTGTTTTCGCTCACACGCTAACCAGATGAGCGCAAAAAGCCAAAGTTAGATTATCACATGCACGCTCACGTATTTCCTCATAGAAGTCTATGGAGCTAAAAAAGTAGAAAAAAAACTTTTGAAAAAAAACACCTTACTCACACAAACCCGATCGCATGTGCGCTAACCTGACATGAAAAAATTAATATTTTACATTCCAAAGTTCTTCACATAAAATAATATGTTCTATTTATTCATAAATACATATTTCTACGTACATCTGATGTTTTTTTGCGCACACAAACACACACACACACATCAATATATATATAAACAAGCAGTATTTGAGAATCAGGATCCAGTGTTAATCGTATATAATCTTCAAAAATAAGCAGGCACTAATAGATACTTCAAACACCTTTAATGTGTCATATAAAAGCCCATAACGTTTCGACCCCTCACAGAGGCCTTAGTCACATGAAAGAACACAACACGTATCCAACATACCCCAAACTAGTGCCTAATATATCCCTTTCCATTTACCTGATATGCTGTAAAAGGCCCGTTAAAATCCCAATATCCAGCACAGCTGTAGCGAGTGTGAAGCGCACTGACATCATCATAAGCTGACCATTGGCATGGAAGCGTGTCAACATAGCCCAGCGGCTAATGCTTCAAGCCGTAATACTGACAAGCGCACTGACATCATTACACGCCGACCGTTACCATGGTAACATAACAACAAGCGCATCGGCTAATATCTCAAGCCGTAAACACTTATTAGTACAGGAGTCGCACCTCCTACTTTGTTACTGGAGTAACCACGGTAACTGGAACAAACTCATTAAATAGGGCCAGCAGTGCCATAATACAGCGAGTCAGGGAAATATTTCTACAATAATCCTAACAACAAGCTAAAAGCAGATCGGTCTCGTTAAATTAAAATATCTGTTAGTAAGCATTAGCTCATAAACACTGTGTAAGACAGTGTATAGAACACAACAATCATGTATTTATCGCCCTTTAGCAAAAACTCAAATATTGCAATAAATTCCCCAAAACAACCTCCAAAACACTAATAAATGAAAACAATGTGCCTCAATGACATGATAAAAACTTGTTATTTGAGGAGAGGAAGCTCACAGTCTTATTTATAGAAGCAGCTGTAGTCAACCATCGTGTTCAACCCCCTAGGAGAAATTGTATCCAATCTATGAATCCATCTTGAGTCCATCCTTAGTAGGGGTTTGGCGCGGTCTCCACCCGGTCTTGATTTTGGAATGTGATCTATCAACAGAGTTCTCATAGATGCGATTGTGTGTCCTGCTTGCTGGAAGTGGCGGGCCACAGGTTGGCCAGAAGTGCCTTTTTCAAAGGCTAACCTAATGGCCGATTTATGATTCGCCAACCTCTCCCTAAACGTAGTAATGGTATTACCCACTTAATATAGGGAACATGGGCAGATGATCACATAGATAGCGTAATTAGAGGTACAAGTCAAGCGATGGCGAATATGGAACATTTTGTTGGTGTGCGGGTGATGAAATTTGTTACCCGTAATCATGCCATTGCATGTTGTGCAATTTCCACATATGTGGCATCCCTTCTTGCGTTGGGGTAACCAGGTGTTGTTCTGGTAGCTTTGGACTGGATCCGTGCTGGATATTGGGATTTTAGCGAGCCTTTTACAGCGTATAAGGTAAATGGAAAGGGGTAAATTAGGCACTAGTTTGGGGTATGTTGGATACGTGTTTTATTCTTTCATGTGACCAAGGCCTCTGTGAGGGGCCGAAACGTTATGGGCTTTTATATGACTAATTAAAGGCGTTGAAGTATCTCTTAGTGCCTGCTTATTTTTGAAGATTATATATAGGATTAACACCGGATCCTGGTCCTCAAATACTGCTTATATATATATATATATATATATATATATATATATATATATATATCTATCCCCTAGATGGTTTAAGTATACCCATATCTGGCACTTATCTGGCACTCAACCTAAGAACAGTCCTAATTATGAAAGATCAGAGGTCACAACCTATAGATGCATCAAACCAAATATTTAATTTCACAATTGTTTTCACCCACAGTTGAGATACTTTTTCTTGTATGAAAAAAATATATATATATAAAGAGAGAGAGAGATGATTGTGTGTATATATATATACTGTATAAACACATAAAAACACAGATACATATGTACATATATATAGACATATATATATATATATATATATATATATATATATATATAGATATAGATCTCAAGAAGTGAAGGTAAGCGCACTCTCAAAAAGCACTCAAATTCCTCTATAGGATAAGTCAACGAAAAGTTTCAGGCAAATACCAGGCAGGGTAAAAAAAAGGAACATAAATTTTATTAAAGTTAAAAGTGTGTGCCACTAATATGGGCAAACAGCAAGCAGAGCCAGCAGTAACAGCGGTCAGGTGTAAGGGCCGGTCTCCATGCAGACGCGTTTCGTGCCCATGCGCACTTGTTCACTGCATACCTGGAGACCGGTCCAGCACCTTTTTATATCCATTTGGTAGAAGAATTAAAAACACCTGACTGGACATGGAAACAAGAGGGAAAAGGCCTCTTCTGGCCCACATGAGGGTGATATCTGTTACATACATTGTTCCTTTCTTGTCATATAGGAACACACGTAATGATAAAAAGCACTTCTAAAGGACACTAACAGACATTAGGTTTTACAGGAAGAGAGTCCCTATGAAGATTAACAGTGCTTGCAGAAAAAGAATTTCTCTGAAGTGAATTAATTGGTCAATTAAATAGCCCCATTGGATACCTTGATTAAAACAGTATTTAGCCTAAAGATTAATTAAAGGGGAAGTAAACTTTTTTAACGTTTCTACTTGCACCCATCTATTCTATAGGGGGATTCCAAAATACTAAACATGTTATAAGAAACATATATGCACCTTTGTTTCAACACTGCACAATAGACCAGAGAGCTAAAAATACCTAACATTGACGAAAATTAATTTCTAAACATAAGATATTAAATCTAAAGTGAGTATATATATATACTGTACATATACATTTTTAGAGATGTATATGTATGTATGTCTATGTTAAAGCCATTTTTTTTCAACACCTGAGATCTCTGATATCTTTGAGCCTTTATAACGTTTGTGTGCAATTTTTAAAAAATAATTTTTATTAGATGGTGTTATTATGAGTGTAACCGTACTTTGTAATGTATTTTGATGTGTTTTGTGACAGTTAACCAGAGCACTGAGGACGCGGTAATCATTCTAGCGTAAATCGCGATTGTGCTCAAGTGATTGCCTTTACTTTTAACTCATAAAACCAGTGGTAAACCTGACGAGCTATATTTAATTTATTTGTTTTAAATTACTTTTACATTACAATAGTGCCCACAAATAATTGAAATGTATGCATTGCCTATACATACTATACATACAGTGCAAACCAGTTTTCATATAACTGCATGTAATTGACACTACTATAAAAAAGAATATCCATAGATACTGCTCTAAAAATCCAGAATAAAACAATTGGAAAACGTATTTAGTAGCTCCCAGTTTATCACTGTTGATGAGGTTAGGCTGGGACATCCTTTGAAAGGGACTGGGAAAGCAGAAGAGCTGACCCCCCCCCCCCTCCTTTGCATATGAAAAGACAGATAACATAAACAAGAGTAAGCAGGAATCTGAAAATCAGCACAATGTTATTAAGAAATAAGCAAAACTATACATTGTTATATAAATCCTTCCAGATGGGCTATTTAAATGGATCATCTACAAAACATTTATGTAAAGAAAAATCTAGTGTACAATGTCCATTTAAATGCAGAGAACTCCCCTTTGCAAGCCACGCTATTCTCAAGGTAAAAACTACCTTTATAGAATTAGGACAGGGGTTTTTAGTAACCTGTTTTAACCAGGTTTATTAAACAATGTAAATAATTATAATAGATGTTCTTAAAAATTGTAAAAAATTATTTGAATATATACAGTATTTATATTTTGCAGTAACTGTAATAATTATTAATAATTTTATTAATAATTTTTCAATATTTTATATTTATATAACACGCTTTAAGATAACTAATTCTTCTCTAGTCCGACACAATGTTAGACCTACAGCGTGAAACCCGAAATGCGTTACACATATTTTACATTCCAATGTTCTTGACATAGAAGAAAAAGTTATTTTTAGTTTTAAATATATATATATATATATATATATATACCTATATATCTATATGAATATATAAAGGATAGATATATATAGATATATATATAGGAATATTTATTTAAAAATACTAAGAACATTTTCCCCTATGTGAAAAACATTGGAAAGTAAAATATTATTATTGAATAAAAATAATTTTTCATGTGTCAAGGTATTGGAGTGTAAAGGGCTCCAAAATCTCTATTTCTCTCTCTCTCTCTCTCTCTCTCTCTCTCTCTCTCTCTCTCTCTCTCTCCTTATGTATATTCGTGTTCATATGTGTATATATGTATGAATATGCAATACATAAATACACATCTATATACATATGAATATATATATATATATATATATATATATATTGTAAGGGCTGGGAGGCGGACCCCCCTGAAATGTAGAGAAAAGGATCACAACTGCAGACTTAAGTATGTATAGGAATGTATCACCTAATTATACAGGCTATTTATTAGCATAGACTGTTTGTATTTAGGTGATGTAAAGTTAATGTCAGTTAGGAGTAAATGGGAAAATATAAATTTCCTCCAAAGTAACTTCTACTAGGGAGTGCAGAAAGAAGGAACAGACTTTATCTTCAGTCGTGTGAAAGAAATATTAGAGCCAGTTGTGGAGTGGAATGGAAGGAGAAGCTCACAACAGTCTTCCAGGGATAGGCGATACCAGATACAAAACAAACTGGAGCCTCAGTGGTATTTATTCTAAAGAGCTGAAATACAATTATGATACAGTGACCTTACTGAGGAACGTTCACTCTTACCACCATATGCAGCGTAGAGAGCTTGTCAATAGGAACGAGCAGCTGAAATCTGAGCCCGCTACAGAGCGGAGCTGCGTACAGAAGTGGGAGGAACAGAGCTCTTGACTGACAGCGGCTCACGCTGTGTATCTCCAAGGTTCCATGGTGAAGTGGGAGGAACAGAGCTCTTGACTGAAAGCGGCTAACGCTGTTTGTATCACCGAGATTCTTTTGTGCAGTGGTCACTTTGCTTGGAGCGTAAAAGTAAGAAAAGTACTTATAAGTGATGTTGATAATAAGACTGAGGACTTGAAATCTCTGGTTACGTAGATGCGGAGTAAAGTTGATGCTATGATAAGCAGAGGAGAGCTGAGGGTATACAGGCTGATAAGGTTAGAAAAAGTTACTGGAAGGGAACGATAAGTCCTTTAGAGTTGCAAAACAGATGCTCAATTTTGTAATCCACTGCTGGGAAAGATGAAAAGAGCAGTAACAACGAACAAGTAAATAATGTAATCCAATGATAGGCTTAAAGGTGAATCACAGTAGTGAGGTTGCAATGATGCTGCTAGCTGCTTCAAGTGTAATTACTAAGCACCTGTTTGCAGTCAGGTGACGACTTAAAAGCAGGTAGGAAGTGCAGGTAATGAGGAGAGGTGGAAAAGGCGGCCTGGAATCCTTACATACGCCCCCCATCAAGGAAGCCGATCCTCAGCTTGATGTTTCGGACGTTGAGGGTAGCGTCTGTGGAACCGGGATATCAGGCGAGGAGCATCTAAATGGGTATAAGGCTCCCAGGTGTCATCATCAGGAGAGAACCCCTTCCAGCGAACAAGATACTGCAATTGCCCATTATAGATTCTGGAATCAAGAAGATCTTGGACCTCGAAAGAATCCCAGTCCAACGGCGAGGCAGCAGGAGGTAGGATACTAGACATAGGAGTTGAGTCAGTAGCCGGTTTCAACAAGGACACATGAAAAGTCGGATGGATAGGTATAGCGGAAGGAAGGTCCAGAGTGACTGCATTTCAGTTGACAACACGGGTAATAAGGAATGGACCAATGAACAAACCGGAGAGTTTCTTACAAGGAACTGGTATTTTAATGTTTTTCGTTGATCCCCAACTACATAAGTAGGGGCAGGTCTTCTACGTAAATCATAGTACTTCTTTTGAGAAGCTTGGGCGTTTAGAATATTCCGTCTTAGGAAATGGAAGTTCTCCGCGATGGTTTGTATGAGGTCGTCAACAGGTGGGGAGTTAGCCGGTTGACTATTCAGTATCCTGAAGTTAGGGTGGAAAGCGTAATTTGCGAAGAAAGGTGATAGAGTAGTGGAACTGTTGTTGGAATTGTTGTAAGCAAACTCAGCCATGTATAAGTAGTGTGCCCAATTGGTTTGGTGATAGGAGAAGTAACAGCGCAGATACTGCTCAAGCCATTGATTTAGCTTCTCAGTTTGCCCGTTAGTTTGTGGGTGGAAGGCTGTACTCAGACGATGGTCAATTTGTAAATGTTGAGCAAGATGTTTCCAAAACTTAGAGGTGAATTGAGTACCCCTGGCCGTTGTTATGATAGATGGAAGACCATGGTATCTGACGACAGAATTTAGAAAGAGTTGAGCTGTTTCACTAGAAGTAGGTAGTTTGTGAAAAGGAATGAATATAGCCATTTTAGTCAGGATGTCCGTGACGACGAGAATGGTGTTAAAACCAGAACTTAAGGGTAGTTCCACCAAGAAGTCCATGCCGATATGGAGCCATGGTCTGTTGGGTATTTCAATGGGTAAGAGGTGACCGTAGGGTTTGTTCCTATCTTTTTTAGAAGTAATACATATGGCGCAGTCCCGTATATAAGCTTTAACTGTGGAAATCATGTCTGGCCACCAATAACCTCTGTCAAGTAGTGTTTTGGTTTTGTTTATGCCTGGGTGACCCAAAAGTGGAGGATTATGATGTTGCTGGATAACATCATTTCTGAGGTCTTTTGGTAAGTATAGTTTCTCTCCATGGAAGTACAAGTTATCTCGGAAGGTAACTTGGTTATAAGGTATTTCAGTATCGGAGAGTAGAGAATGTTGTACTTGTGACTCAAAAGTAGGTAAAACTCCTAAGAATCTTTCTGCTGGGATGATCGAAGTAGGTTCTTGAGTATGTATTGGTCTTGGATCTCTTCTAGAGAGTGCATCAGCTTTACCGTTCCTGGCACCCGGTCTGTAAATGATTTGGAAATTAAATCTGCTGAAGTATAAGCTCCAACGGACTTGTCTACCAGAGAGTGTTTTGTTTTTTTGCAGAAATTCAAGATTGCGATGATCAGTATAAATCAGAATGGGAAGAGATGTGCCCTCTAACAAATGTCTCTAGTTTTCAAAAGCTCTTTTAATAGCTAGTAACTCTTTCTCTCCGATGGAGTAGTTCATCTCTGCTGGGGAGAGTAGTTTAGAGTAAAATGCCACAGGATGAAGTGGTTCTTTGAGACCTTTCCGTTGTGATAAAACTGCACCGATAGCGTAGTCTGAGGAATCCACTTCTAGAGTGAACTGCAGAGCTGGGTTTGGAAACTGTAAAATAGGAGCTGAGGTAAAGGAATCTTTAAGTGATTGGAATGCTTTTGTGGCATCAGGGTTCCAATGGAAAGGAACAGAAACACTAGTGAGTGAGGTCAGAGGTTTAACTTTATGTGAGAAGTTCCTAATAAACTTTCTATAGTAATTACTGAACCCAAGGAAACGTTGTAAATCCTTCCTGTTAGTGGGTTGTGGCCAGGTTTTGACGGAGTCAACTTTATTTTCTTGCATTTGTATGCCCTTTGGTCCAATGGTATAACCGAGAAATTCAATCTCTGTGGTATGGAAGACATATTTCTCCAACTTAGCATAAAGCCGATGTACCTGGAGTCGGGAGAGAATCCAGCTTACATGTTTTATATGTTCATCTATGTTGTTGGAGTAGATGAGTATGTCGTCCAGGTAAACTATTACACAAAGATCAAGTTAATCATGGAAGATGTCATTCACAAAGTACTGGAATGATGCAGGCGCGTTAGTGAGACCGAATGGCATGACCAGATATTCAAATAGGCTGTACCGAGTACGGAAAGCGGTTAACCACACGTTGCCTTCCCTTATCCTGACAAGGTTATAAGCTCCTCTTAAGTCGAGTTTTGTGAATACTTTAGCATGTTGTAGCCTCTCAATTAATTCCGGGATGAGTGGCAACGGATAGCGATTCTTGATGGTAATTTTGTTTAGTTCCCTAAAGTCGATAATAGGGCGTAAAGAGTTATCCTTATTCCTAACGAAGAAAAAAACAGAGGCTGCAGAAGATACGGAGGGTCGAATGAAGCCCTTCTTTAAATTATCATCCAGATAGGTTTTAAGGTGGTCTAGTTCAGGTTGTGATAATGGATAAAGATGACCAAATGGTGGTGACGTGCCAGGTTTTAGGTCGATGGGGCAGTCATAAGTGCGATGTGGTGGGAGAGTCTCCGCTTCTTTCTTACTAAAAACATCAGAATACTTCAAATAGACTTCAGGTATTTGTGTGGTTTCAGACAGATGAAGTAATGAGCGATGTTGGAAACAGGTCTGCTTGCAATAAGATGAGTTAAAATCCACCTGTAAGAAACTCCAGGTGATGTCAGGTTCTTGTAACTGAAGCCAGCGTATTCCAAGAACTATAGGAAAAAGAGGTGATATGATAACATCAAAGGTGATATATTCTTGATGTAAGCCAATCGTAGTAACGAAAATAGGAATAGTGTGGTGCGTGATGGGACCAGATGAAATTTCAGAACCATCAACAACTTTAATAGAAACTGGAGACAACTTTTTGCACAGTGGTATTTTATTTTTCAATACAAGGGAAGCATCAATATAATTTTCTTGTGCTCCAGTGTCAATTATTGCCTCTGTCTTCATATGCCTGTTGTTCCACTGCAAAGAGAGAGGTAAAAGACAGTGAACTGGAGAATCACGCACAATCAATGAAGCCAAGGAAGAATGTGACTTACTGTTTTTGTTCTTGTGTAGTGAAGTACACTCACGGATTGAGTGAGAAGCAGAACCACAGTACATACATAAGCCTCTGGACTTTCTCCTGAATCTTTCTTCCGAAGAGAGTGGGCCTCTGAAGACACCTATATCCATAGGCTCAGCTTTACTTGAACTAGAATGAAGAGGTCCATGGGTCAACATGGCAGGCCTTCTAGGAGTAGCATCTGCATAATGGCATTCAGACTTTCTCTCTCTGAGGCAACGGTCGAGTTGCATGGAAAGTCTGATAAGGCCTTCCAATGTATCTGGAAGCTCAGTGCGAGCTAATTCGTCTTTCACTTGCTCAGCCAGGCCAAGACGAAATTGATTTTTTAATGCAACGGTGTTCCATTGACTATCGGTAGCATATTGTTTGAAGTCAGTAATGTAACATTCCACTGGCCGTTACCTTGTTTTAGCTTCCTGAGTTTTGTCTCAGCTGTGAGCTGTACATTTGAATCAGAGTACAGCTCATCCATAACAGCAAGAAACGATTGCAGAGATGAGAGGATTGTACTGTTAGTTTCAAAGAGGGTATCAGCCCATATGCGGGGTTCCCCGCGCAAGTAGGAGATCATAGTTAACACCTTCACTCTATCATTCGGATATATGATAGGTTTTAGAGTAAATGTCAAAAGGCAAGCGTTTCTGTATTGCCGATATAAAGCTCTATCCCCATTAAAAGGTTCTGGAGAGGAAATAAAGGGTTCAATTGAAGAATCAGTAGTATGTGTTTTTGAAGCTGTGATATCCTAAACAGCTTTCTTTAGAGTGTCATTTTCAGCCTTTAACTCTCTCATGCCCTGAGTGAGCTCATCCACCCTGTGGGATAAGTTGTAGACTATATTTGGCAAGTCTGCTGGATCCATATAGGGGCTTAGTAATTCTGTAAGGGCTGGGAGGCGGACCCCCCTGAAATGTAGAGAAAAGGATCACAACTGCAGACTTAAGTATGTATAGGAATGTATCACCTAATTATACAGGCTATTTATTAGCATAGACTGTTTGTATTTAGGTGACGTAAAGTTAATGTCAGTTAGGAGTAAATGGGAAAATATAAATTTCCTCCAAAGTAACTTCTACTAGGGAGTGCAGAAAGAAGGAACAGACTTTATCTTCAGTCGTGTGAAAAGAAATATTAGAGCCAGTTGTGGAGTGGAATGGAAGGAGAAGCTCACAACAGTCTTCCAGGGATAGGCGATACCAGATACAAAACAAACTGGAGCCTCAGTGGTATTTATTCTAAAGAGCTGAAATACAATTATGATACAGTGACCTTACTGAGGAACGTTCACTCTTACCACCATATGCAGCGTAGAGAGCTTGTCAATAGGAACGAGCAGCTGAAATCTGAGCCCGCTACAGAGCGGAGCTGCGTACTGAAGTAGGAGGAACAGAGCTCTTGACTGACAGCGGCTTACGCTGTGTATCTCCGAGGTTCCGTGGTGAAGTGGGAGGAACAGAACTCTTGACTGGCAGCGGCTAACGCTGTTTGTATCACCGAGATTCTTTCGTGCAGTGGTCACTTTGCTTGGAGCGTAAAAGTAAGAAAAGTACTTATAAGTGATGTTGATAATAAGACTGAGGACTTGAAATCTCTGGTTACGTAGATGCGGAGTAAAGTTGATGCTATGATAAGCAGAGGAGAGCTGAGGGTATACAGGCTGATAAGGTTAGAAAAAGTTACTGGAAGGGAACGATAAGTCCTTTCGAGTTGCAAAACAGATGCTCAATTTTGTAATCCACTGCTGGGAAAGATGAAAAGAGCAGTAACAACGAACAAGTAAATATTGTAATCCAATGATAGGCTTAAAGGTGAATCACAGTAGCAAGGTTGCAATGATGCTGCTAGCTGCTGCAAGTGTAATTACTAAGCACCTGTTTGCAGTCAGGTGATGACTTAAAAGCAGGTAGGAAGTGCAGGTAATGAGGAGAGGTGGAAAAGGCGGCCTGGAATCCTTACATATATAGAGGGAGAGAGAGATATTGACCCATACACATATTTGTATATAGATATTCCTATATACAGTCATGGCTTAATATGGCACCCCTGCATTTCTGTCAGATAATGCACCACTTCACCCAGAAAATTGCTGCAATTACAAATGTTTAGGCATTCTCATGTTTGGTATGACACAAAAAAAGGAGGAAAAAAGCCAAATCTAACACATTCCATGCAAAACTCCAAAAATGGACTGGACAAAATTATTGGCACCCTCAATTTAATATTTGGTTGCACACCCCTTGGAAAAAAATAACTGAAACCAATCGCTTCCTGTAACCATCAATGAGTTTCTTACACCTCTCTACTGGAATTTTGGACCACTATTCTTTCCCCAACTGCTCCAGGTCTCTGAGATTTATAGGGTTCCTTTTCCCAACTGCTGTTTTGAGATCTCTACACAGGTGCTCTATGTGATTGAGATCTGGACTTATTGCTGGCCAGTTCAGTACTCTCCAGCACTTTGTCTTAAGCCATTTATTGGTGCTTTTTGATGTGTGCTTTGGGTCATTGTCCCATGACCTCTGACGGACACCCAACCTTCTGACACTGGACCTTACATTGCACCACAGAATTCTTTGGTAATCTTCAGATTTCATAATGCCATGCACACAGTCAAGACATCCAGTGCTTGAAGTAGCAAAGCAACCCCAAAACATTGGTGAACCTCCACCATGTTTGACTGTAGGGACTGTATTCTTTTCTTTAAAAGCCTCATTTCTTTTTCTGAAAACAGTAGAATGATGGGCTTTTGCCAAAAAGCTGTAATTTTGTTTTGTCTGTCCACAGCACATTCTCCCAAAAGAATTTTGGCTTCCTCAGGTAAATTTTGGCAAACTCCAATCTGGCTTTTTTATGTTTCTGAGTCAGCAGTGGGGTCATTCTAGGTCTCCTACCATAGAGTCCCTTTTCATTCAGATGGTGGCATATAATGCAAGCTGACACATTTGTACCCTGTGCCTGAAGGTCAGCTTGAATTTGTCTGGATGTTGATCCACCTTTATCCACCATTCGAACAATCCTTCTTTGCAATCTTTGATCAATTTTTCTCTTTCATCCACATCCATGGAGATTAGCTACAGTGCCATGGGCCTTAAACTTCTTGACAATTTTGCACACAGTGGACACAGGAACATTAAGATCTCTGGAGATGGACTTGTAACTTTGAGATTGTCCATGCTTTTCCACAATTTTTGTTCTCAAATCATCAGACAATTCTTTGCTATTCTTTCTCTTCTCCATGCTCAGTGTGGCACACTGGGACACACAACAGAAAGGTTGAGTCAAATTTTCACCACCTTAACTGGTTGCCGGTGTAATTTCTATATTGTCGGCACCTGTTAATTGATACAGGTGAGTTTAATTACAAATTACAGGAGAATCACAAACTTGGAATGCAATTATTTTTTAGAATTTTGAGAAAGTGCCAATCATTTTGTCCATTCAGAGTTTTGCGTGGAATGTGTCAGATTTGGCTCTTTTTTTTTCCTCCACTTTGTTGTGTCATACCAATACAAACAAAAGAAATAAAAATGAGAATGCCTAAACATTTATAATTGCAACAATTTTCTGTGCGAAGTGGTGCATTATCTGACAGAAATGCAGGGGTGCCAATATTTTTGGTAATAACTGTATATATTATAGCCCTTTGCAATCAAATACATATACCAAATACGTTTGAACCCTTATTAAAAATTCATAATATTTTTATGAATACTTTTTATCAGATAGTGTTTATATGAGAGTAACTGTTTATTTGAATGTATTTACTGTATGCTGTTTTTGGTGCACTTTTTTTTAAAGTTTTAGCCTTTCAACAAAGTCTTCAGTTGCGCTAACCTGACACACTTTAAAATTGATTGCGCTTGAGCAAACGTTTTTACTTTCAACTAGTTATATGCGTGCAAGTTAACATGGTGGCAATATTGCAATATCAAACCTGCGCTAATGATAGCGTGCCACTTGTAATCTAGCCCTAATTGTATATTTTAAGTTGTCAGGATGGACAGACTGCACTTTGTTCTTTAACTTCTATAACAAGTATTTGCTTTCTATTGTTTGTTAAAGGACCGTTACCATTTTGCATGAACTGAAAACAAAATGGTGACTATGAATTTCTATGCAAAACACTGATATTCTCTTCTTTTACTGGATTTTAACACTCTTTATGTTAAAAGTATTTTTATTTCAGTTCTCAAAGCAGATACAAATAACCCTCATTCAACAATTACAATAACAGCAAAGGTTAACAGAGATAATACAGATTACATATCAGGTTACAGATTATATATCAGACATTTGAGCCCAATGTCTTTATCCGAGTCCATATTTTGTGACATTGATTGCATCTTTGTATACTCTTTTTTTTTATCACCTATCTTTTAGACCTCAGTCACCTCTTGTTACCTTGCATCTTAAGACTGAGAGTTTAATATCAATAAATGTCCTTTAAGACGCCCTGGAAATGATTTTACCTTTTTTCTTTCATAACAACTTAATAAACAGATAACAGTACCATTAACATGGTTAAAACTAATAAAAACAGAAAAATAAAACAATTGTCTGTGTGGTTATTTTACCGTTTACAGTAGCTTATTAACATTGTCAGTTGGGTTTTGGGTTAGCACCTAGATAGAGATCCTATACTTCTAAAAGCGTCCTTCTTTCTATATTGTTATCACCTATCCTGGGTTAATCATGGTCCCGTAACTTCTTCTATCTCTTTGAACTATTCCCTTTTAAAATCCAGTAATACCAAATTTTCTGAAATTGGTCTACATTACCCTGCATACGTGAAGCTCCCTCTGAGAAAGAGTATATATCCTGAATCTTATCTGTAACTTCTTTCCAAGTTGGGTTACCCTATTTCCAATATTTAGCTAAGCACATTCTAGTTATTGTGCATAAAATTTTACAAAACTTATTAAGTGACGGTATACGTCCTGGTAGGCCTCTGTTTAAAAGTGCTTGGTCCATGGTCAATGTTATTTTTTCGTCTAATAGGTAACTTAGTAAGTCATTTAACCTGGTCCACGTGTCCCTAATTGTTGTGCAGTCCCACAACATATGTTTATATGAACCCCTTTCTCCGCACCCTCTGTAACATAAGTTGCTCTTGTTGGTTGAAAAATGAGATGTGTTAATCGGGGTTAAATACCATCTAAATATTGTTTTTATAGTGTTTTCTCGTAAATCTGCACTGATCAGACCCCTGCCGGAATCATGGAATATCTGATCCCATTCTTCCATCGGGAGTGTGAAACCCAGGTCCTCCTCCCATCTCAAAATTATGTTAGATTTGGTGTTATGCTTATCAGCTTGAATGTCCATGTACAGCTTGGAGATCACCCCTTTTTCTCTATTCTCTGCTTTGCATATTCTTTCCAAACTAGTGCTAATTTGTCTCTTGTGGGATTTGATGTAATTATTTAGGGCCGAAGAAATCTGTAAATATGCAAACCAGAATGGAGGGGAACGTACCTACGTGAAATCCGCCTTCTTTCCCCGAATCCCAGGGATTCTGCTAGGTCTCTCTCTATTTTAGTCCACAATAATGTACTCGACTGTTTACTTAGGAGTGACGTTTAGGCTGTCCTTGATGCTTGATAGTAAGCTGCTAAGTTTGGTACACCTACACCTCCCCACTTTCTATGTTGAGCTAATATCTGTGACGCAATTCTTACCCCCCTATTACCCCTCAAGAAGGAGTGGAGATCTGCTTGCAATTTCTGTAGGTCTTGGTGGGGTACCCTGATTGGTAAGGCACGGAATAAGTACAAAATTCTGGGGAGTATGTTCATTTTTATAGATGATAAACGGCCATACCCGGAAAAATTACCCTTCTTCCAATTTTGTAACTCCTGTCTAATTTTGTGATATAGTGGGTTATAATTTAGTTGATAGAGCTTATGGCAGGAATCTGCTAGCTTAATGCCTAAGTATGTGAGGGATTGCTTAGCCCATGAAATATCGAAATTGATCTCTAATAACTTTTTCGTCTGTGGGGGAATTGATAGCGGTAAGGCCTCGCACTTATCTACATTGATCTTATAGCCTGATATTTCCGTAAATTCTTGCAGTATTTTGTTTAGATGTGTCATGGAATTTAACGGTTTAGTTAATGTCAACAGAATGTCGTCTGCAAACAACGATAATTTATATTCTCTTTTCCCTATTTTAACTCCACTAATATCTTCCAATCTCCTAATGCGGGACGCTAGCGGTTCGATACAGAGAGTGAACAGCAGTGGGGACAGGGGACATCCCTGCCTGGTTCCATTAAGAATTGGTATAGTTCTAGATTGGTATCCCACAGCACTAATTGTTGCCGAAGGTGTTGAGTAAATTCCCTTGATTGCCTGTAAGAAATCAAATCCATAACTCGTCAGGACCTCTAGCATGTATGACCAGTCAATTCTATCAAACGCCTTCTCTGTGTCCAGCGATAGGAGCAGAGAAGGCGTTTCCTTGATTCTTAAATATTCCGTCAAGTCTATCGTTCTCCTGACATTGTCCGGAGCTTCTCCCCCCTGAATGAACCCCACCTGGTCAGGGTGAATAATGCTTGGGAGTACCGTCTTGAGTCTGTTGGCCAATATTTTTGTTAGTATTTTTATATCCTGGTTAATTAATGAGATCGGTCTGTAGTTCTTGCATTGTGTTGGGTCCTTCCCCGGCTTGGGAATAACTATTATCTTGGCTCTTAGTAAGTCCTTAGGGATCTCCACTCCTTTCATGACATCATTACAGAACTTCTTTAAGTGCGGGACTAACTCCTTTTTAAAGGATTTATAATATTCACTAGTTAGGCCATCAGGGCCTGCCGCCTTGCCTATTTTAAGATCCTTCAAAACAGTAAGGATTTCCTGGGCAGTTATCTCCGCATTTAAACTATCTTTATCTGTGGTTGAGATTACCCTGACTTGGGCTTGTTTTAAAAACTCTGTCATCCTAATTTGTATCTGGGGTGAATTAATAACCTTCTTACCATCATATAATGCTTCATAATAGAATGCAAAAGCATCTGTGATCTCCTGTGGGTTTGATGTTTAGTCTGAATGGTCAGAATAGAGTACATTTTCACTCTCTCCTTTAGTTTATTAGCTAAATATTTATCAGGTTTGTTTGAGTAAACAAAGTAAGAGGTTTTTAATCTTTGAATAGCTCTAATAGCCGAATCATTTAAAATCTTTGCTAGTAGCTTTCTTTTAGTCTGTAGTAGTTTGAAAGTGGCTGCTGACAAGGTTTGTTTGTGTTGTGTTTAATTTATGGATTTCCCCCTGGAGTTGGTCTATAGTCTTGTGAGAAAGTTTCCTAAACCTAGACTTTTCTTGAATAAACATCCCTCTCATGTAAGGTTTGTGCGCTGCCCAGGAGGATAGCTGATTAACTGTGGAACCTCAATTGAATTCCCAATATTCTCTGAGTAATTGGTTCATCTGACCCAGGGCCTGCGGATTATTAATTATATGTGGGTCAAATGTCCAAGATCTCTGCCTTTGAAAATTGATTATTCCCCTTAACTCCACCTGAACCACAGACTGGTCTGACCATACACAGGGAAATATAGAAGCGCTTATAATATTAGGGATCAACATCTGGCTCAGTGTAATATAATCTAATCTGGTATACGACTTGTGTTCATGCGAATAAAATGTGTGATCAGTCGTTTCCTCATAGAGTGTCTCCCAGGTGTCTACCAGATTATGTGAGGATAATGATTCTCTGATTGATTTGGCTATTGACTTTTGTCTATGCAGTTTCTTTGATATTTTGTTTGTCGAGTTTCTGACCTGCGGTGAAAGTGATATATTAAAGTCTCCAGCCAAGATCGTTCTAGTCTGGGACCATTGAGTGAGGTGATATGAGATCTGTTTAAAGAACGTGTGTTGCTGTTCATTCGGGGCGTATATATTACAGAGCGTAATCCTCGTATTGTGTAACCTCCATCTCACTATAAGAAACCTCCCTTCGGGGTCGGTTATTACTTCTTCTTTTATGAAGTGTAAGGATGAATGGATTAGAATCGACACTCCCCTTTTTTTTTGATCAGTGGCGGAATGATAGTGTGTTGGGAAGTGCCTATGCCAGAATTTGGGAATCAATTCTTGAGTAAAATGTGTTTCCTGGAGGAAGACAATTTTAGCTTTTAGCTTCAAGTATTGATTAATAGCTGTCTTGCGCTTAATATTTGTATTTAAGCCCCTCACATTATGTGAGAGGATTGTGAGTGTATGTGTCATTTGTTATATTGGTGGCACTATTGCCAGGACTAATAATAACCTCTGCAAACCCCAATAACCCAGTAGACCACACAGGCTAAACAACCTAAAAAAGAAACTGAACATTTTAAGTATAACAAAACAATTATTCGGGCTCATCGCCCAATTAAAACAAATGATGTTCATCTTAACCCCTGTGAAAAAAAACAAAGGAACAAACACAGAGGGAGAGAACACCAAAACTGAATATCAACTTTAGGTAATTAGTTACGTGCAGGACATCTGAACATCTTAAGTGAAACTAATTGTACTACAAAGGTTATCTAATCTGTAGTGAAACAAAGACTTGGTCTCTGAATACAGTTCATAATGTTCAGTGCTTCAGCTTTACAAGTATCACAGTGTCTTTTATTATATCAATAGAGTCTCTGCTAATGCAGTTCTACTTTTAAGAGAGAAAATATCTTAAAACAGATAATTTTGTATACTCATCTGCCACTTGTCGCACAGGGTAGGCCGGCGTCGTGCCCTTCTGGAGTTCAGGAATCATCAGCTGTGCTAACGGTCGTTTTGGCTTCTTTTTAGTGACTTTAACCCATTTGGCTCTTTTGTGGCTGTTTTCCTTATGGGTTTGTTGTTCGACCTCCGAATCACTGTGGGTGATTGGTAGATCCGGTGGTTCCATGCCAAGATATTCACAGATTTCTGGGATATCTTTCCTTTCTTTTATCAAAAGGGTTTTCCCCTCATGCACAATATGTAGGGCGAAGGGGAACCCCCATCTGTAATTTATTTGGTGCTTCCGGAGCAATTGTGTGAGAGGTCTAAGAGAGCCTCTCCTCATCAAGGTGCGTGTACACAAATCTTGGTAGAACTGCACAACTGCCCCATGATATTTGAAGGTTGGGTTCTTCCTGGCCGCCATAAGAATTGCCTCTTTGTCTGGGAAACGAAGTACTTTCACTATTATATCTCTGGGCGGAAGGCCCCTTTTAGGTTTTGCTTTCAGGACCCTATGAGCCCTCTCTATCTGGAAGTTATCTTCCTCTGAGCATCCAGTAATCGCCCTGAATAGTTGCTTTAAGTAGCTCTGGAGGTCTGGCTGCAATATGGTCTCCGGAACTCCCTTCAGCCTCAAATTACTCCTGTGTGAGCGATTTTCCAAATCCTCCATCTTGTCCTGGAGAGTATCCAGTTCAAACTGATGGTCTTGCGTTCACTGATTCAGAGCAGTCACTTTCTCCTCCACATTATTCTCATTCTCTTCCAGCGTGGAAACTCTGGCCCCCAGATCCTGCATCTCACTTTTTATTTCTGTAAGACTGTTAGTGATGGTGGCTTGAAAGGAATCCATTTTATTCCACAGTTTCTCAAAGTTCTTATCGATATCTTTCTTAGAAACCAGCATTTTAATATCAGCAAGAGTAACTGGGATTAAATCAGCTTCACAGGTCTGGGAGTCTGAATCTGCTTCTATGTCCTCCATTTGTTCTGAATCTAAGGGTTCCACCAATTTCTCCCCTTTAGAGGACTTAAAAAATAAGCTAGCTGCTGCTGCTTTCCCTGAAGTGGTAGGTTTATTTAATTTTCTGGCTGCCATTATTTCTGATGTTATTTAATCCCTCCGCAGCCCAGGAATTTGTCTGATTAAGCAACTCTTCTTACTATAGTAAGCTTTAACTTATCCTTAACATAGTGTAGAGTAACAGACTTTTGATATATTAAGCCAGCCAGTGCCTAAACCCTTTATAGATGGGGTTAATTTCTTAGCTGAACCTTAAATATAGCTGCTGACCACTTTAAAACTTAATGTCCGGACCGGGTATGGGACTGATTCTTGTAGTTTTAGTTCTTAAACCTGTGGCCAGGGATAAACCTACAAAGCAGGCAGATTCTTCTTGTAAAGGTGTCTTTACATTTATGTAAATTGGGCCTGGCTACTTGATAATCCTGAAGCAGACCTGCTTAAGCGCAGCTAGAGTGTTTTATTGTTTCGAATGCTATTTCTTAACTTTTCCAGAATGTTTAAATGTTGACCGTTCTTCTCCTTCGTCTCCCAGTTATATCTCAGCCTCTTTTTGTTTGAAATGAAATAAATGATGCCTTATGATGCGGTAAAACCTGCTTCTCTATGGCAATCACCTCGCAACTGAAGCGCAACAGATATTAACCTGGCACATATTTAAAGTAGATCACAGCCTTGACATTATGCATATACTGTGTTCCGGACCTGAGTAAGATGACAAATACTTGTAAATAAACTTACGACCTGGAGCAAAGTTATACTCCTCTCTGCTGTGTCACAATTATTCCCCATGTGGGTTAGCAAGATGGCGTCTCTTCTTAACTCTCCCGGAGAAGCTTCTCCTCTATACCACCTCGGCGCTTGTCATGCCGGGCTCCGGGGAATTCACATCCTCCTCCCTGTCAGTCAGAATGATGGTCGCTGACAGCTTAGGTCTGTTCACTATGCTTAAAGGGACATTATACACTCATTTTTTCTTTGCATAAATGTTTTGTAGATGATCTATTTATATAGCCCATAAAGTTTTTTTTTTAATTAATGTATAGTTTTGCTTATTTTTAAATAACATTGCTCTGATTTTCAGACTCCTAACCAAGCCCCAAAGTTTTATGTGAATACTGTCTGCTACCTTCTCCAGCTTGCTGCTGTTTGTGTAAAGGGTCTTTTCATATGCAAAAGAAGGGGGGGGGGGGAGTGTCTTATTTGCCATTTGCAGTGGGCTTTCCAGCTACCTTTTCAACAGAGCCAAACTGAAAGCTTCTAAGTAAGTTTTTAAACAGTTTTATACTGGATTTTTATATCAGTATCTGTGCATCTTATTCTTTATAGTAGTATCTATTACATGCAGTTATATGAAAATGAGTGTATACTGTCCCTTTAACCAACTTTTTTTAGCCTCCTTTGTCAGTTTTTAACACTCTTTAAAGGGACACTGAACCCATTTTTTTTCTTTCATGATTCAGATAGAACACGCAATTTTAAGCAACTTTCTAATTTACTCCTGTTATAATTTTTTCTTCATTCTCTTCCTATCTTTATTTGAAAAGCAAGAATGTAAGTTTAGAAGCCAGCCCATTTTTGGTTCACAACCTGGGTTGTTCTTGCTGATTGGACAGCACCAATCAACAAGTGCTGTCCAGTGTCTGAGCCAAAAATTGTCTGGCTCCTTAGCTTAGTTTCCTTCTTTTTCAAATAAAGATAGCAAGAGAACGAAAAAAAATTGTTAATAGGAAAAACTAGAAAGTTTCTTAAAATTGCATGCTCTATCTGAATCATGAAAGAAAACATTTGGGTTCAGTGTCCCTTTAAACTCTAAATCGTGACCCTGCTGCCTTGCTACTTTATATCTTCTAAAGAGACCCTTAATGAGATCTCGCCTTCATGAACAAGTTTTTATAGAAGATATTATAAGTTTTTTGTATAGAAACTTGTCGCCATATTGTTTTAAGTTCATGCCACAATGGAAACTGCCCTTTAACAAACAATAGAAAAAATCTTGTTTAAAACAAAACTTGTAAAAGTTACAAAGCAACCAATAGTGAAAGAAAATGAGTGCCCAGTCTGCCCATCCTGACAACCTAAAAGATTTAGGGATAGATTACAAGTGAGGGGCAAACGGTTCTGTGCTAGCACAATCGTGTTTTTGCAAGCCATTTTCATTGCGCTTATATTACAAGTGCAGGAAAATCGCAATTGTGCTAGCACAATCTGCCTTTACGCTTCAATCCTTACCGCAATCTCAGAACTGTGGTTAACCGTTTTCTGAAACAAAAAAGTTGCAAAAAACACTTCAAAAATACATTACAAAAACATTGCACAAAAAGTTATAAGGGCTCAAAGATTGGAGATCTCGGGTGTTAAAAGAAAAAAAGGCATACAAAGGGCTTTAACATTGAGAAACATACATATACATTGCTAAAGATGTATTTGTATGTATGTATATATGTTTATATATGTGTACATATATATTAATGTATTTATATGTGTATATATGTATTTACAGTCATATATACACATATAAAAACATTAATATATATGTACACACATTTTGACATATATATATAAGTGCGTTAGAGACCTTTGCCATTAAGTAGATGAAAACATGATAAAACATATTTATGCAATATTCATATTTAATAAAGATTTTATCTATGTATTTACTGTAATAAAGTTTTCACATTTTCTAATGCCCTATGTTTTTTGTGTGATGGCTGTTTGATTTTTCACGCTATTGGGGTTAACAGTAGAGCAAAATATGTTTTTTGGAACTTGTAAAGCGAGCGCAACCCGACAAGGGCATAAATGAAAATCTATTGCAAAAAATATATATACCGCACCACTTGTAATCGAGTCCTTAGATGGGTTAGCAGTGGTGTGGATGGAAACAGATTACAGTACTTAACTCTGAAAGTGGCTATTAAGTGATCTCCATTAAAAACACGATTTAAAAGACATTAGTACTGTTAGTGACAATCACATCAACGTTAGTGTCATTTACTATTAAAATATAATATATAAACGCCATTTGTAGATGTTTGTGTCCTGAAGTGACTATAAAAGTATGTCCATCAAGATACATACGGCATTCATATGGTTACTGAATGTTGAGGATGTATTGTGATAACAGCTGGTTAATGTCATACATGCAAATGATTATATAAAGGGGTTACATGAATGGAGAATTTCTGTAACCTTAAGGGGTGTGAATTAGCTATTGTGTCAGTTTTAGGAGACCTCCCAGTTTCTATTTCAAAATCAGGTACTTTACACATGAAACGTCCTTCTTAGAAGATTTTAAGTTGAACACTCGTTCATATTGGTGGGTTTTTAACAAACAAAACAAAATTGCATTGTGATCACGATAAACTTGGCTCCTAATGCGGTTAGAAAGCAAAAAGCATTTTCGGAAACAAATCGTCATTCGATTGCAATCGAGGCCTGTGTGGCTGAAATAATGAGTTAAATCACTTTATGTATATTAAAAGGCCTAATACAGCGAAATCTGTGGTGAACTTTTGTGCTGTGCTGTAACTGGTGAAGTGCATAGCAAATCACTGAACTTCAATTCACTTGACTCACATTGTAAGAGAGTCTAGCAGAGGAAGCCACGAATATCTCTTGGAATGAGAGTGGCTCACATTTACCATTACAGCATAAGTCACAACCATATAATAATGTGTATTGGACACAGCTTGTCTGCTTGTTTTGATGTGCATGGAAGTACCGGAATCTGACAGGGTGATTTATTGCGCCTAATCTATAGAGCAGCTAGTGCTGCAGGTGCTGTGGATGATACCTACTTAGAACGACCAAAGCATAGACTATTTAATGTGGCAAGTTTTGTAAACATTAATCTCTTGGTTGATGTTTTGTTTATTTCTGACATCTGGAGCCTTATATAAGGGCTTTTTATCATGTACTTTTCACTTGTAACTGCTTAGGTATTATGGGCTAGATTACAAGTGGAGCTCTAATTTATTGCATGCCTGCAAAAGGGCAAATTTGCCCGTTTGCCGCACGCGATAAATAACCAGCCATTACGAGTGGCTGGTTATTGCTACCTCAAGCTTGCAGTAGCAACTAGCGCTTATAAAATTAACCAGAGATCAGATCTCTGGTTAATTTTATAAATGTCCCCCAAACTTAAGTGCTAGTTTACTTTTTTTTAAAAAATGTAGCTTTTTTAAAAAAAGAAAAGAAAACTGCACTTAGTAGTTTTCGGGGGCTAAAGGTAGCGGCTGTAGTGTGTTAGAAAAAAAAAAAGGGCACTAAAAAAGTGCCTTTATATAGCGGTCTATGGGAACTGTGTGTTCCCAGTAACTCTATATGTATATGCTTATATACATATATATTTATGTGTTAATATGTGTATATACACATATTAACACATAAATATATACTGTATGTAGTCATATACATGTATATTTACACTTTGCTTCCATTGCTGCACTACTTACCCGCTTCACTGCACTAGGTACTCATGCCGTGTGTCACAGCATGAGAACGAGGCTCGCATTGCTGTCAACTTGTAATACCAGCGTACATTAGCGTGCGCTGGTATTACTCAGTGGAGTGCAAATATCAATTTCACAAAAGCAATTTCTTACAAAATAGTGATGATTTCCCTCTCTGTGTGAGACCATTTCAACAGCTATATTTTTTTTTTCTTGTTGCTTAGATCTAACTCACCTTATGTGTTATATTGCTTAAGATGGTTAAAAAAAAGCTCTTGCCAATCGGGTAACATCACTAGTCCATGTAAATGATAGTTACCAGAGGTAAAAATCCTTCTGTTTCTTACTTAGGTGTAAGAAAGCTTAAGATTGCAGAAGTCATGTGTGTTGTGTGGGTGGGACTGGGTATGTATTGGGTGCAGGTGGTAGTCTGGGCAAGGCTAGCAAATCAGGAAAGTGGATATTCAGGAAGGGACCAGCCAAACAAGCATGTTCATGCAATAGGAGCACAGAATTATCAGTTATTATTATTATCAGTTATGTGTAGAGCGCCAACAGATTCCACATCACTATAAACATAGGTCTTATATGCATGGTAGCATTTATGGGAGACAAATGGGTAGGAGGTCCTGCCACGGGTTGCACTGTTGTAAATCAGCTCTCATGCAGGTGATCTACAAAACAACTGGGCTCATAGGCTTAAGTGCTAAGGGAGTTCAGGGGATAAAAAAATGGAGGAGAGGAACTGAGGTAAGAAAATGTTAGTGTATATTATATGCATCCCTGAACAGTAGACTCTTAAAGGAGCACTTAAATAAACTTTGAGTCAGAGAGTTCCACATGATTATTACTATTACTATTCTCATGCTAAGGGGCCGATTTATTAATGTGCGAGCGGACATGATACGATGTAGCGTATCATGTCTGCCACACATCGATAAATGCTGACAGCATACCCTTTTGGCAATTATCATTGCACAAGCAGTTCTGGTGAACTGCTTGTGCAATGCCGCCCCCTTCAGATTCGCGGTCAATTGGCCGCTAGCAAGGGGTGTCAATATCAGCCCGATTGTATAGGATCGGGCAGATTGATGTCCGCAGCCTCAGAGCAGGCGGACCAGTTACGAAGCAGCAATCTTTAGACCGCTGCTTCATAACTGTTTCTGGCGAGCCTGAAGGCTCGCACGGAAACAGCGGCATTAAGCTCCATTCGGAGCTTGATAATTCGGCCCCTAAGACTTAATTCAGACTATGTATGTTGCTAATAACAACAAAAGCTTTCCAGTTTCACAAAATGTTTTTTTTTTTATTATACACTTGGCATTTTTTACTCAATAAAGCTTGAATTTATAAAAAAACAAAAAAAACAACTTACAATGAGTTAGGTTAAACTATACAATGCACATTACTACACTTACATTGACAGACGTGAACAAAGGAGAAGTGTGCCCTGCCCTTGAGCACAATCAGTTGTAGATGCCTTTTATATAAAGTTAGCTACAATTAGAGAGGCTCTCAAGCTTACAAACTAAAGGAGATACAATATGTGACACAGCAGGAGAGGGGAGAGAACTACATTACTAGAACAATGGTTTTGTTTTAATTGCGGATGTTATGTGATAGCTGGAAGAAGGGCAGAATATAAAGCAGTTATGTGATAAGTTATGGAGCAAGTTACTTTGCAGTCAGGTGAAGTGACAGTTGCACCTGATCTCAATTAAAAGGGGAGGTTATATAAATGAGTAAGCAGTAGGAATTAAAGATTAAAGAGACAGTCAAGTCCAAAATAAACTTTTTAAACAACTTTCCAATTTACTTTTATCACCAATTTGCTTTGTTCTCTTGGTATTCTTAGTTGAAAGCTAAACCTAGGAGGTTCATATGCTAATCTCTTTTTCACCACTAGAGAGTACAGGTAGCCCTCAGTTTACTCGGGGTTAGGTTCCAGAAGGAATGGTTGTAAATTGAAACCCAGTTTTTAATGTAAGTCAATGGGAAGTGAGGGAGATAGGTTCCAGGCCCCTCTCAAAATTGTCATAATTAACACCTAATACATTATTTTTAAAGCTTTGAAATGAAGACTTTAAATGCTAAACAGCATTATAAACCTAATAAAATAATCACACAACACAGAATATATAATTAAACTAAGTTAAATGAACAAAAACATTTGCTAAACAGCATTATAAACCTAATAAAATAATCACACAACACAGACCTCACTTGCATTTTTCTGCAAATAGTTCTTTCTATGCATTCCAATCTGGTCTAAATTATAGACAGGAAGATCTTGTTCCTTTGAAATCTGCTTGATAGCTCAGGTCAGGTTAAACTGATTAATTTCAGCTTGCTTGGCTTTGCTGCAACACAAGCGGACAGCTCCACCTACTGGCTATTTTAATAAATGCACTGCTTCTCAATAGCAGTCAGATGACTGGAAAAAAGGTTGTTATTCTGAAACGGTGTAAATTGAACCGTTGTAAAACGAGGGCCACCTGTATTAGCTCATGTGTGTCATATAGATAACATTGAGCTCATGCAAGTGAAGTTACCTAGGAGTCAGCACTGATTGGCTAAAATGCAAATCAGTCAAAAGAACTAAAATAAGGGGGCAGTTTGCAGAGGCATAGATACAAGGTATTCACAGAGGTAAAACATGTATTATTATAACTGTGTTGGTTATGCAAAACTGGGGAATAGGTAATAAAGGAATTATCTTTCTTTTTAAACAACAAAAATTCCGGTGTTGACTGTCCCTTTAAGTTGCTTTTACACCCGGTGTGCCCCATAAAACCAACACTGATTAATGTCTTATAAATCTCTCAGATCCATCTAACACTGAGAATGTTACAAACTGGGTTAAGGCTAAATGTAGAATTTTACATTTTACTCCGTAAAAACAAAAATATTTGGTTGTTGTAGGATGTAGGACTTTTCTAAAAATAATTGTAACGTGACAGGAGAAAGTAATCATAACATTAGTGCAGCAGAAATCTTGTAAAGAAGGACAAACAATTGCCAGATGTTTTCATTTTGTTGACTGAGTCAAGGAAAATACAGTTCACTACCATCAAATGCCAGTTAACAAGGGGTCATCTGTCAACAAACAGGAAAAAGAAGCAATGGAACAGAAAATAGAAAATAATTAATAACGCCAAAATAAACTGTCATCATTTCCTAAAAGGACAATACAACAGAATGTGAGCGCTGGAGTGTACTGCAAAATGCCGCTAGAAAACTGGTATAGGCTGACTAGTTACATAATCTATGGAGCTCACATTTTATCCTGATTACAGCATCGCAACCACCCCTGGCTCTGTAAGGAAACAGGAATATGTATTTGCATAAGATAACACAACTATGCAGAAAATGCGCCCAAGCTATGGGGCTGTTATCAAAAAACAAATGCCCTTATTAGTTGCAGGCTCATTAATGCAGTTTAAACCTCTGCTTCCTAAACTTTCTCTGCCACCTCAAATGTGGCAGATTAAAATCAGCACAGACTGATCATACTGGGGTGATTGACATGCCCTGCTCTCATGCAATTGGTTACTGTGGTGCAATTTACTATCCCATGTTGTCAGATTCACTATCTGACAACCTTGTCACCTATTGTTATCTTTACAGGGGGCTACTGTATTTTCAGAGCTGTTCATTTTCATAAGTGGATCTTTCTATATCAGTAGATTCTTAAAAAATCAACACAAGTTTTTAATCACTAACATTTAGAGTGTCTACACCAAGCTGAGTTTTGCACTGGTCCATATGTGATCCATTAAGGCAAAATATCGTTTCAGTGGCAGCATTGGCTCCAGGAAGAAAAAAAGAAACTCTTCTAATTTAAGAACATTTGACAAAGAAACATGGTTCTTGGTGAAGTGTGAGACCTTATCAACCCATCTTTGAGCGGGCAATATATTATTAGCAGTCTAATCAGAAACTTTTTTCCCAGTTACTCAATGTTTCGCGTAGACATACTTATCTTACATTTCATTTTCAGCCAGCTTAGCAGATGGTACAGTTTTAATGACAAGACATGAAGTTCTTTCAGTGTCTTCCCATGAAGGTGTTTTGTTTAAGGTTACCCAGCTGTAGGATTCCTGACCCTGAAAGTTTTTTTTAGTCTATTTCTTCATTCAAGCAGGGGCGTATTTAGGTTTTCTGCTGCCCTAGGCACTCAGAATCCTGATGAACCCCCCCCCCCCCCGGATTTAGGCCATTTTTGGCCATATCATTTTTATGGTTAGGGAGTAATGTGACTTTTTTTTCGCTGCATTTTTTGCAGTCATAGGATTACAATCTACAGCATACAGATTCAGTAAAAGTGTAACATAGTGATACTGTATAAACACATCCAGGGGCCCGATCCGATATGCAGCGTCGCCCGCAAAAGCCGGCGACGCCAAATTTTGCGCTGGTTTGATATCCTATATACGGCGTAACATAGAAGTTACGCTCGTATATATTTCACCCTTCGGCCATAGTTTTTTGGCCCATAGACTGATATACCAATCCCGCGCAGTTTGGTATCCAATATACAGCGTAAGGACTTACGTGGCGAAAATGGAGAAATCTTACTCCATTTTCACCTTGCCACAAAATGCAGGCGTAGTAAGGCTTACGCTGAGTATTGGAGCCCTGTAACTCCCTAAACTGCCTGCAAAATAAAACCTAACACCTAACGCATGCGCAATGTCTATCTACCTGTCAACCGCAATCCCTAATAAAGTGTTTAACCCCTAAACCGCCGCTCCCGGACCCCGCCGCCACCTACATTATATGTATTACCCCCTAATCTGACCCCCCCTACACTGCCGCCACCTATATTAACTATATTAACCCCTAATCTGACCCCCCTACACCGCCGCCACCTATATTAACTATATTAGCCCCTTATCTGAGCCCCCTACACCTCCGCCACCTATATTAACCCCTAATCTGACACCCCTACACCGCCGCCACCTATATTAAATATATTATCCCCTAATCTGAGCCTCCTACACCGCCGCCACCTATATTAAATTTATTAACCCCTAATATGATCCCCCTACACCGCCGCCACCTATATTAACTATATTCCCCCCTAATCTGTTCCCCCTACACCGCCTCCAGCTACATTAAATGTATTCCCCCCTAATATAATCCCCCAACACCGCAGCCACCTATATTAAATATGTTAACCCCTAAAGCTAAGTCTAACCCTAACACCCCCTAACTTAATTATTCTTGAAATAAATCTAAATAATATTAATATTAGTAACTAAATTATTCTTATTTAAAACTAAATACTTACCTATAAAATAAACCCTAAGATAGCTACAATATAATTAATAATTACATTGTAGCTATTTTAGGGTTTATATTTATTTTACAGGTAACTTTGTATTTATTTTAACTAGGTACAATAGCTATTAAATAGTTAATAACTATTTAATAACTACCTAGTTAAAATAATTACAAAATTACCTGTAAAATAAATCCTAACCTAAGTTACCATTACACAATCAATAAATTAATTAAATAAATAAACTACAATTATCTCAACTAAAATACAAATAAATACACTAAACTATATTAAAAAAAAAAAAAAACACTAAATTACAAAAAATAAAAAAAGATTACAAGAATTTTAAGCTAATCACACCTAATTTAAGCCCCCTAATAAAATAAAAAAGCCCCCCAAAATAATAAAATTTCCCTACCCTAAACTAAATTACAAAAGTAATCAGCTCTATTACCAGCCCTTAAAAGGGCCTTTTGCTGGGCATTGCCCCAAAGTAATCAGCTCTTTGACCTGTAAAAAAAAGAACAACCCCCCACATTACAACCCACCACCCACACACCCCTACTCTAAAACCCACCCGATCCCCCCTTAAAAAAAACTAAGTCTAACCCCCAAGTGGTCCTTACCTGTCCTGAAGACCGGCGGAGAAGGTCCTGTTCCAGGCGGAAAAGTCTTCTTCCAAGCGGCGACCTCTTCTTCTTCCAGGAACCAGCCGGCGCAGAGCGGAGGAGTTGAAGACCGATGACCGCAGAGCTGAAGACCGGCCACGCTGGAACTGAAGATCGGCCACGCTGGAACTGAAGCCATGGAGCGTGGAGGATCCTCTTCATACAATCTCCGCCATACACTGAATAGGAATTTAAGGTACGCGATTAAAAATGGCGTCCCTTGAATTCCTATTGGCTGATTTGAGCCTTCAAATTCAAATCAGCCAATCGGATGAGAGCTACTGTAATTCTATTGGCTGTTTTGAATAGCCAATAGAATAAGAGCTACTGTAATTCTATTGGCTGATTTTCAGTCAGCTCAGTAGCCAGCTCAGGGGGGCCACAGGGGGGGCCAGGGACATTTTTACTGGGGCACTGGCCCCTGTGTAGAACCGCCCCTGCCTAAAAGTACCCTCAGTTGCAGCTGAATGCTTTTTTTAAAAAAAAAAGTTAGTGGCAGTTCTATGAGGGGTGCTAATGCTTCTCCAATAACACATGTTGCACCCCCATTGAGCTACCAAGGGCTCCAGATATTGTGTGCTTTGTCTTTCAACTTTTTCACCACCTTTGTTAGCCTCCCCAAATATTAAGTTCTAGAACTACCATTGTAGATGCTGCTGCAGAAATCCCTTACTTGTGTTTGTCTCTGATTCAGTGAGTTTTAATATCACCACATCCACTATGGTGATGGAAAAACTAGATTAATGTGTTGCACCTCAGAGTCTGACACACTGGTCCTTGTAATGAATGGAAATTCCTTTTGTAGCTGTTCAAGGTACACTTGATCTTCTTTGGCACCGTTTCTATATATACATATTAAATTACTTCTTATTTATTTTTATGCTATTAAACAATACAGTAGGAACTGTTCACAAACCTTTTTTCAAAGAATGAGTAGAGACATTTAAAATGACCTTCTTTATAAATATATATATATATATATATATATATATATATATATAAACAATATGGTAGGAACTGCTCATCAGATGCACTTTTATATAAAGTGAGCTACAGTTAGAGAGGCTCTCAAGCCTACAAACTAAAGGAGAGAAATATATGACACAGCAGGAGAGGGGAGAGAACTACATTATTATAACAATGTTTTATTTGAGTATCTTCTGTGATGTTATTGTATAGGTTTCCTTGCAATCAGGTAAAGTAACACTTGCACCTGATCTCAATTAAAAGGGAAGGCTATATAAATGAGTAAGCAGTAGGATGGGAAGTGCTTGCAGAGAGAATCAACTGTATATTAGGAAGAAACACCTACCCTATGGTCAGACAGAAACAATTTTATTTTAGGGAGGAACACCTACCCTATGGTCAGACAGAAACAACTGTATTTTAGGAAAGAGCACCTGCCCTATGGTCAGACAGAAACAACTGTATATTAGGAAGGAACACCTGCCCTATGGTCAGACAGAAACAACTGTATATTAGGAAGGAACACCTGCCCTATGGTCAAACAGAAACAACTGTATTTTAGGAAGGAACACCTGCCCTATGGTCAGACAGAAACAACTGTATTTTAGGAAGGAATATCTGTCCTATGGTCAGACAGAAACAACTGTATATTAGGAAGAAATACCTGCCCTATGGTCAGACAGAAACAACTGTATTTTAGGAAGGAACACCTACCCTATGGTCAGACAGAAACAACTGTATATTAGGAAGGAACACCTGCCCTATGGTCATACAGAAACAACTGTATTTTAGGAAGGAACACCTACCCTATGGTCAGACAGAAACAACTGTATTTTAGGAAGGAACACCTGCCCTAAGGTCAGACAGAAACAACTGTATTTTAGGAAGGAACACCTACCCTATGGTCAGACAGAAACAACTGTATTTTAGGAAGGAACACCTACCCTATGGTCAGACAGAAACAACTGTATTTTAGGAAGGAACACCTGCCCTAAGGTCAGACAGAAACAACTGTATTTTAGGAAGGAACACCTACCCTATGGTCAGACAGAAACAACTGTATTTTAGGAAGGAACACCTACCCTATGATCAGACAGAAACAACTGTATTTTAGCAAGAACATATGTCCTATGGTCAGACAGAAACAACTGTATTTTAGGAAGAACATATGTCCTATGGTCAGACAGAAACAACTGTATATTAAAGGGATACTAAACCTAATTTTTTTTCTTTCATGATTCGGATAGAGCACGCAATTTTAAGCAACTTTCTAATTTACTCCTATTATCAATTTATTTCATGTAAGTGGCAAGAGTCCATGACCTAGTGACATATGGGATATACATTCCTACCAGGAGGGGACAAAGTTTCCCAAACCTCAAAATGCCTATAAATACACCTCCCACCTCACATATACCGTAGTTTTAAAAACTTTGCCTCTCATGGAGGTGGTGAAATAAGTTGTGCTTGATTTTTCTTCTGTGATAGGCGCTTCTAAGCAGTGTTAATTTTGTCGACTAAAACTAGACTAAAATGACTATAAAACTAAAGAAATTCTAATGACTAAAATACGACTAAAACTAAAATGGCATTTTAGTCAAAAGACTATGACTAAAACTAAATCAAAATTACATTTTAGTCAAAAGACTATGACTAAAACTAAATAAAAATTTGCTGACAAAAACATTTTATGCAAGGTGTTATAATCAATCCATATCCAATAACTGCTCTTTTTTAAAATTTACGAAACTTAATTTTATTAAATTTTAAGAAAAATAAAGACATGTTATATACCACAACAGTTAAATCTGTATTGCATGTTTAAACCTTAATACCATAAATAAAAACAGGTTAATAAACCTTTACTCCAGGAGTATATAATGAGTTTGGAAGTTCTAGAGCAGTGCTAATATCGTTGCCGAAAATTTTTCGAATCTGTGAACAATCAATTGATTCTTCCTATAGAAATAAGCATAACCTATGAATATTGGTTTAAGTTATGCTGTGCCTGTGCTAGCTGCAGAAACTTTTTGTTGTGTTGAGTTACTTGATACTTGTTTTAATTATTAACAGAGAACTGTTAAAGTTTTTATATTGTTTAAATAATGCATTACACTTTAACTACACCCCTTAGATTTTAGTCAACTAAAATCTACTGGAGATTTAGTCGACTAAAATCTACTGGAGATTCAGTCGACTAAAACTAGACTAAAACTAAAACAATTCAGATGACTAAAATACGACTAAAACTAAAATGGCATTTTAGTCAAAAGACTAAAACTAAGACTAAATTGAAACTTGCCGTCAAAATTAACACTGCTTCTAAGCATATTAAAGCCTAGTTCCTCTCAAAGTACAGTGTTTGTCTGAGGGATGTGAAGGGAGTATTGCCTGATGATGCCATGTTTTCACCTATGGGAAATCTTTTCTAAGGCTCTCTGTAATTGGTCGCAGGGATTCATCTGCTGCCTTCCTTTAAAGATCGACATTATACTCCTCTACCATTACCTCTGCTGATATGTTTCAGTACTGGTTTGGCTGTCTGCTATATGTGGATGGGTGTCTTCTGGTAAGTATATATCATTTTTTAAGACACTCTCAGCTATGTTTGGCACTTTATCTAATAAAGTTTTAAGTTTATATTGTATATATTTTCCATGAGTTAGGTCTGTGTATTTCCTTTTGCAGTCTAACAGTGTCAGCATGGAAATTATGTTTATGGGAGTTTTTAGGCTTACCTGGAGTTCCAGTTAGTTGTAATTTGGAATCTGTTTCTTTCAACATTTTCATGGGCTTAGGCTCGCGATGATGCAGAATGTTACTTTTTATTGTGACATTTTTGGCGCGAAATCGTGTTTGCCGTGACGCGAATTGTGTAATTTCTTGCAACTTTCTTGACGCAAGTTTTTTCAGCTCGAAGTTGCGCCTGTTATGACGCGAGTCGCGTTATTTCACTTATTAAAATTTGTTATATTAAGTCTCTCCCTCTTTTGCTCTCTGCTCTCATTTGATTTCTAGAGGACTAGGTTGCTTGCTTTTGATTTTACTTTTGTTTAAAAGAATTTTATCATAAACATTTTTTCCCATTCCTGAAACTGCTATTCTGAGGAAATTGGATATTTTGTATTAAATGTTATTTTTCTTTTTTGTTACATTTTGCAAGATGTCTCAGACTGATCCTGCCTCTGATGTTACTGTAGGAACTAAGCTGCCTGAACACAATTCTACCAAAGCCAAGTGTATGTTGTTAATTAGCTGATCTTACTTCTTCAGCTCAAATATGTGGAATTTGTTATGAAAAATATTACATGCTGATAATGTTTCTATAAGTACAAATACATCTACTGTTAAACCTTCACAGTCAAATGTACATGATATTCCTGTAGATATAAAAGATGATATTGCTGCAGCCATAGAGAAGGCTATTTCTGCCCCAAGATAAGAAATCTAAGGGTAAGTTTAAAGCTCCCAATCGTTTTCGTTCCTTTCGTCAGAATAGAGAACAAAAGACCTCTCCTTCCCCTAAGGCCTCTGGTTCTAGTTGGAGACCTCTGAATTGGAATAAATCCAAGCCTTATAAAAAAAACAAATCCAGTCCCTAAGACTGCATGAAGGTACGACCCTCAAACCAGTTCAACTGGTGGGGGGCAGATTGAAATTATTTCAAGACATTTGGACAGTATCTGTTCAAAATCATTGGATTCAGAATATTGTTTCTCAGGGGTATCGAATAGGTTTCAGAATAAGACCTCCCATGTGAAGATTCATTCTTTCTCATGTTCCAACAAATCCTGTGAAGGCTCAGGCTTTTCAAAAGTGTGTTTCAGACCTAGAGCTTTCAGGGGTGATTGTTCCATTTCCTCTGCAGGAATGGGGTTTGGGTTTTTATTCAAATCTATTCATTGTCACAAAGAAAGTAGATTCGTTCAGACCAATTCTGGATCTCAAATTTTTAAATCGTTTTGTAAGAGTCCCAACTTTCAAGCTGGTGACTATAAGGACTATTCTGCCTTTTGTTCAGCAAGGTCATTGCATGTCCACAATAAGCTTACAGGACGCTTATCTTCACATTCCAATTCATCCAGACCACTATCGTTTTCTGAGATTCTCTTTTCTAGACAAGCATTAACAATTCGTCGCTTTTCCGTTTGGCCTAGCAACAGCTCTAATAATCTTTTCGAAGGTTCTCGGTGCCCTTTTATCTGTAATCAGAGAGCAGGGCATTGCGGTGTTTCCTTATTTGGACGATATCTTGGTACTAGCTCAATCTTTTAATTTAGCAGAATCTCACACGAAACAACTAGTGTGGTTTCTTTAAAGACATGCTTGGAGGATCAATTTACAAAAGAGTTTCTTGATTCCTCAGACAAGGGTCACCTTTTAAGGTTTCCAGATAGATTCAGTGCCCATGACTCTTTCTCTGACAGACAAGAGACGAATGAAGTTAGTTTTAGCTTGTCTAAACCTTCAGTCTCTATCATTCCCTTCAGTGGCTATGCCATGGAAGTTTTATGTCTCATGACTGCAGCATCGGACGTGATCCCCTTTGCTCGTTTTCATAAGAGGCCTCTACAGCTTTGCACTAATGGTGCAGGGATTATACTCAGATATCACAACTGTTATACTTAAATGCCAACACTCAACTCTCTCTGACTTGGTGGTTAGACCATTACCTTATTGTTCAAGGTGCCTCATTTGTTCATCCCACCTGGACTGTGAACACAACAGACACAAGTCTCACAGGTTGGGGAACTGTCTGGGGGTCTCTGACAGCACAATGGGTTTGGTATCCTCAAGAGGCGAAGTTGCCAATCAATATTTTAGAACTCTGTGCTATCATCAGAGCTCTTCAGGCGTGGCCTCTATTGAAGAGAGAACTTTACGTTCGTTTTAAAACAGACAATGTCACAACAGAGGCATATGTCAATCATCAAGGAGGGACTCACAGTCCTTCAGTAATGAAGTATCTCGAATACTTTCTTGGGCGGAATCCAACTCTTGTCAAATTTCTGTGATTCATATCCAAGGTGTAGACAATTGGGAAGATTATCTCAGCCATCAGACATTACATCCAGGGGAGTGGTTTCTCCATCCAGATGTGTTTTTTCATCTTGTACAGATGTGGGGTCTTCCAGAAATAGATCCACCTCTGGTTCTTCTTCCAAGGGTGATGTCCAAAATCATAATGGAACAATCTCATGTGTTTTTGATAGCACCAGCATAGCCTCACAAGTTTTGGTATGCGGATCTTGTCCGGATGTCTAGTTGCCAGCCTTGGCCATTTCCTTTAAGGCCAGACCTTCTGTCTCAAGGGCCGTTTTTCCACCAGGATCTCAAATCTCTAAATTTGATGGCATGGAAATTGAATGCTTAGTGCTTAGTCATAGAGGTTTCTCTGACTCAGTGATTAGCACTATGATACAGGCTAGTAAGTCTGTTTCAAGGAAAATTTATCATCGGGTATGGAAAACCTATATTTTATGGTGCCATATTCTTGGCATTCTTTTAGAATTCCTAGGATTTTACAGTTTCTTCAGGATGGTTTATGTAGATAAGGGTTTGTCTGCAAATAATTTGAAAGGACACATTTCTGCTCTTTCTGTCTTATTTCATAGAAAGATTGCTAAACTTCCTGATATTCATTGTTTTGTTAAGGCTTTGATTCATATCAAACCTGTTATTAATTCTGTTTCTCCTCCTTGGAGTCTCAATTTGGTTTTGACGATTTTACAGGCTCCTCCTTTTGAGCCTATGCATTCTCTGGATATTAAATTACTTTCTTGGAAAGTGTTATTTCTTTTGGCTATCTCTTCTGCTAGAAGAGTTTCTGAATTGTCTGCTCTCTCTTGTGAGTCTCCCTATCTGATTTTCCATCAAGATAAAGCTGTTTTGCAGACTTCATTTAAATTGTTGCCTAAAGTTGTGAATTCTAACAACATCAATAGGGAAATTGTTGTTCCTTCTTTGTATCCTAATGCTAAGAATACTCTTGAAAGATCTTTACATTCTTTGGATGTGGTAAGAGATTTTAAATATTATAGTCTATTTGTTATTTTTTTTTTGGCTCCAGGAAAGGCCAGAAAGCCTCTGTAATTTCTTTGGCATCTTGGTTGAAACGTTTGATTCACAAAGCTTATTTGGAGGCGGGGCAGTCTCCGCCTCAGAGAATTACAGCTCAATCTACTAGATCAGTTGCCACTTCTTGGGCTTTTAAGAATGAAGCTTTAGTTCATCAAATTTGCAAAGCAGCAACTTGGTCTTCTTTGCATACTTTTACAAAATGTTACCATTTTGATGTGTTTGCTTCTTCGGAAGCAGCCTTTGGTAGAAAGGTTCTTCAGGCAGTTGTCTCAGTTTGATTCTAATGCCTTTGATTTGAGGTTTTTTGAAAAATTTTAAGAAAACTTATTTTATTTTTTTGGATTGAATGTCTCAGCGGATTTAGCTGTTGTTATTTTATGCCTCCCTCTCTAGTGACAGAAACAATTGTATATTAGGAAGGAACACCTACCCTATGGTCAGACAGAAACAACTGTACATTAGGAAGGAACACCTGCCCTATGGTCAGACAGAAACAACTGTACATTAGGAAGGAACACCTGCCCTATGGTCAGACAGAAACAACTGTACATTAGGAAGGAACACCTGCCCTATGGTCAGACAGAAATAACTGTATATTAGGAAGGAACATCTGTCCTATGGTCAGACAGAAACAACTGTATATTAAAAAGGAACACCTACCCTATAGTCAGACAAAAACAACTGCATATTAGGAAGTACCACCTGCCCTATGGTCAGACAGAAACAACTGTATATTAGGAAGGAACATCTGCCCTATGGGCAGACAGAAACAACTGTATATTAGGAACAACTGCCATATGGTCAGACAGAAACAACTGCATATTAGGAAGTACCACCTGCCCTATGGTCAGACAGAAACAACTGCATATTAGGAAGGAACACCTACCCTATAGTCAGACAGAAATAACTGTATATTAGGAAGGAACATCTGTCCTATTGTCAGACAGAAACAACTGTATATTAAGAAGGAACACCTGCCCTATGGTCAGACAGAAACAACTGCATATTAGGAAGGAACACCTGCCCTATGGTCAGACAGAAATAACTGTATATTAGGAAAGAACATCTGTCCTATAGACAGACAGAAACAACTGTATATTAAGAAGGAACACCTGCCCTATTGTCAGACAGAAATAACTGTATATAAGTTAGGAACATCTGCCCTATGATCAAACAGAAACAACTGTATATTAGGAAGGAACACCTGTCCTATGGTCAGACAGAAACAACTGTACATTAGGAAAGAACATCTGCACTATGGTCAAAAAGAATCAACTGTATATTAGGAAGGAACACCTACCCTATGGTCAGACAGAAACAACTGTATATTAGGAAGGAACACCTGCCCTATGGTCAGACAGAAACAACTGTATATTAGGAAGGAACACCTGTCCTATGGTCAGACAGAAACAACTGTACATTAGGAAAGAACATATGCACTATGGTCAAAAAGAATCAACTGTATATTAGGAAGGAACACCTACCCTATGGTCAGACAGAAACAACTGTATATTAGGAACACCTGCCCTATGGTCAGACAGAAACAACTGTATATTAGGAAGAAACACCTACCCGATGGTCAGAAATAAACAACTGTATATTAAGAAGGAACACCTGCGCTATGGTCAGACAGAAACAACTGTATATTAGGAAGGAACACCTACCCTATGGTCAGACAGAAACATCTATATAAGGAAGGAACACCTGCCCTATGGTCAGACAGAAATAACTGTATATTAGGAAGAAACATCTACCCTATGGTCAGAAATAAACAACTGTATATTAAGAAGGAACACCTGCCCTATGGTCAGACAGAAACAACTGTATATTAGGAAGGAACACCTGCCCTATGGTCAGACAGAAACAACTGTATATTAGGAAGAACATATGTCCTATGGGCAGACAGAAACAACTGTATATTAGGAAGAAACACCTGCCCTATGGTCAGACAGAAACAACTGTATATTAGGAAGAAACACCTGCCCTATGGTCAGACAGAAACAACTGTATATTAAGAAGGAACACCTGCCCTATGATCAGAAATAAACAACTGTATATTAGGAAAGAACACCTATCCTATGATCAGACAGAAACAACTGTATATTAGGAAGGAACACCTACCCTATGGTCAGACAGAAACAACTGTACATTAAGAAGGAGCACCTGCCCTATGGTCAGAAATAAACAACTGTATATTAGGAAGGAACACCTGCCCTATGGTCAGAAATAAACAACTGTATATTGGGAAGGAACACCTGCCCTATGGTCAGACAGAAACAACTGTATATACGTTAGGAACACCTGCCCTATGGTCAGACAGAAACAACTGTATATTAAGAAGGAACAACTGCCCCATACCCTAATTGTGTTCGGATTCGGAAGAAAACAGTTATTTGCCCCTAGTAAGATGGCTTCTAGGTCCCGTAGTAACACGTGACTGACAGAAGACGCTGGATACTCCCTCTTCTAAGGTCAGGGGAGGCGGTGTTAATGTGACAGAATAAGGATGGAAGGTCAATTGATAGGCGGGGCTTGTCTTCAGTTCAGAACCTAATCCTGTCAGTTTTGTGTCCGCCAGTCATGCACCGTGTACGGGTAGTGCTTGGGCACTTGCCGGGGGCCAGCCGAGGCCTGAGGGCGGAGAATACGGCTGCAGCCACTGATGCATCTCAAGACATAGTCATAGTGCACGGCCGGAGGACAGCCATCTGCAAGAGCAAGAGAGGGGGCTTTAAGGTATTAGTGGAGTTCGTACCCGTACACATAGAGTAATACACAGGTAAACTAAACATTCTCAGGCAGCCACACATATCACACAGGCATAGAGATAGTAACCAGGCAGACACGGTGACATACTGAGTCATTGGTACACACACACCACAGTAATGATAGTCCAAAACACTATTATTCATTGACAGTCACAGCAGTCACAAACTGTGACACACACAGCATGACAACGGATGCACAGCACAATAGTCATACAGTCACAGTAATGCCACTGATGGACAGACATCCTGCACTAATACACAGGGAAGTACAATAATCACTGACTGACTGACACAATAACAGACAAACACTGACATACACCTACACAGAACAAGATGTACAGTAACAAACACTGACACACACACACACACACACATACCTACTCAGAACAAGATGCACAGTCACTATAAAATACAGTAATCATTCACTGACTGACACAGTAACAAACACTGACACACACACATACCTACACAGAACAAGATGCACAGTCACTATAAAATACAGTAATCATTCACTGACTGACACAGTAACAAACACTGACACACACACATACCTTCACAGAACAAGATGCACAGTCACTATAAAATACAGTAATCATTCACTGACTGACACAGTAACAAACACTGACACACACACATACCTACACAGAACAAGATGCACAGTCACTATAAAATACAGTAATCATTCACTGACTGACACAGTAACAAACACTGACACACACACATACCTACACAGAACAAGATGCACAGTCACTATAAAATACAGTAATCATTCACTGACTGACACAGTAACAAACACTGACACACACACATACCTACACAGAACAAGATGCACAGTCACTATAAAATACAGTAACAAACACTGACACACACCTACACAGAACAAGATGCACAATGAAACACAGTAATCACTCACTGACACAGTAACCTACAAAGACTGACACACACATACCTACACAGAACAAGATGCACAGTGAAACACAATAATCACTCACTGACACAGTAACAGACACACACTGACACACACATACCTACACAGAACAAGATGCACAGTCAGTGAAACAGAATAATCACTCACTGACACAATAACAGACAAACACTGACACACACATACCTACACAGAACAAGATGCACAGTGAAACACTAATCACTCACTGACACAGTAACATACACACACTGACACACACATACCTACACAGAACAAGAGACTGATGCACATGATATAGTCATACACTGTCATAGCAATGCCACTAGTCCATAATGCTATGTGTTGACACAACTCCTGTACAGGAAATCACAATAATCGCACATTAACATAGTATGAGACAGAAAAACTGACTCGCATGCACACATCTGCACAGCAGGGCACTGTTAAATGGAGCAGGGTAGATTCCTTTAGGGCCCTTAACGTCTTCAGTTGTAGTTAGTGATGATTGGTGGTGTCTATTCATTATAATCTCCATAGACTAACTTAAGAGCTTGTAGACAATGGAGAGGACTCTCTGTGTATCTATCACACTGGCAAAGATTGCTGAAATGAAACACTGGCATAAAAACCTGAACGTTCACACATTTATAGTACAGTAGCAAAACGGCCCCCTGAAACGAGATAAAACTACCACTGACAGCCCCCTGAAACGAGATAAAACTACCACTGACAGCCCCCTGAAACGAGATAAAACAACCACTGACAGCCCCCTGAAACAAGATAAAACTACCACTGACAGCCCCCTGAAACGAGATAAAACTACCACTGACAGCCCCCTGAAACAAGATAAAGCTACCACTGACAGCCCATTGAAACGAGATAAAACTACCACTGACAGCCCCCTGAAACGAGATAAAACTACCACTGACAGCCCCCTGAAACAAGATAAAGCTACCACTGACAGCCCATTGAAACGAGATAAAACTACCACTGACAGCCCCCTGAAACGAGATAAAACTACCACTGACAGCCCCCTGAAACAAGATAAAGCTACCACTGACAGCCCCCTGAAACGAGATAAAACTACCACTGACAGCCCCCTGAAACAAGATAAAGCTACCACTGACAGCCCCCTGAAACGAGATAAAACTACCACTGACAGCCCCCTGAAACGAGATAAAACTACCACTGACAGCCCCCTGAAACGAGATAAAACTACCACTGACAGCCCCCTGAAACGAGATAAAACTACCACTGACAGCCCCCTGAAACAAGATAAAACTACCACTGACAGCCCCCTGAAATGAGATAAAACTACCACTGACAGCCCCCTGAAATGAGATAAAACTACCACTGACGTGTAACGATCCCTCTTCATTATTTGTCTGTTGGTTGTGACGTAAAGTTACACTGAATTCCAGAACAGTCTGTCATGCATTTAAAAGGGATTGCTTTAAAGTTACGTAAGCTGCTTCAAATTATTTTTTGTATTAAAAAAAAATCAACAAAGTATTAAAGTGCAAAGGTAAACTGCAGATACATTTTGTTTATAAATCCTGCAGAAGTTTTATTTTAAAGCAGTATGATTTTGTCCTTTCAGGATACCACTCCGGATGAGCTGCTTGCTAGTGTTATGACAGCAGTTCTTACGGATGTCAATTTAAGCCCTGAAAAGCTTGGTGATATCTGTGTTGGTAAGAAAAACTGCCTAAATGAAGCCAAAAACATTTCCAGATTGTTGTAAATCAGTAATAGTGTTATAGATTACTAAACAAGTAATTTGTTCAATAACATGCGCTATCTGTGCTTCAAGATAAAGGAATAACTGGCTCTGAGTGCCTCATCTCAATGAATATTAGACAGAAATGCCACCACTGTAATGGAGACCAAGGTTCACGATGATCGCGAAAGGGCAGCTCTGTCATAAAATTAACCTTTGAACAGATTAGCATCAGTTTTTTGCCATGAACCTCTGATCTCTCAGTACTTCCAAATTGTATTTGTCGGAACAACCTTGGGTTTTTTTTATCTGCCAAAGCCTATTACAGCCCTTTTTAAATCAATGTATTTATAATTTAAGATTCCTTTTTTTTCACCCATTTTGTTGCAATGCATTTCAGAGATTTTAAGTATTTGTTGAAGTTCTGAAAGAGGGGATGATACATGTGCAATGCCTATTAAAATAATAATCTATTGATAGTCACTGCCCAATTTATAAGGCACCAGAATACTCTGCTAAATTGTACCACAAAATACGTATCATATAAGATCTGATGGGTAATGAAGCCACTACCTACGTTCATTTTGTGCATAGTATGGATTTGCTCAAACCAATGGTGCACAAAACTGGTTCCTTGAAAATTCAGCATTAAATACCTTAACTACTTTTCTTTAATTGCCTACAAAAAAATAAGTGTGGTTGTTATGATTATTAGTATTAATATTTTTCCCCTCTTCAGCTTGAAACTGCAAAGGGCATCTCAAGCACACACTTTCATTTTTTGTAGCAGTGAGCTTTATACCTTCTGATTGGCTGTAGTGCTGTGAAGAGATAAAAAGGCTGCTTACCTTAGCGTTCATTGGGTAATATAATAGAGATCAAACGGTGGTTGATGCAATGAAAAATTTCCTTTACAAAACTTTATTTTTTTTTTATGAAGTTATGGTTAAGTTTTGTGTCTCTAAAAATAATAGATGGTACCCCTCCAAGCCTTGTCATTTCCAGACAAACGTGGTAGTGGAGTTTGACAAATGAAAAACTATTGCAGCAAACAAGGTGTAAATCATTTAGAGTAACGTTCAGGCTGTACTGATGTATTAAAGGGACACTAAAGTCAAAATGAATCTCATGATTCAGCTAGAGCCTGCAATAAAAAAATAAAAAATAAAATAAAAAACTATTATCAAGTTGTGTGCAGTCTTATAATCACACTTTAATATGAGTTTGGTTTGTTATTGGCTAATGGCTGTCACATGATACAGGGGGCAGGGAAAATGGAATGACATATCAGAAATGTATGGTCCTTTAATCTAAAGGAAGACTCCTGAAAATTTTTACATGGGTGTTTACTGTCCCCTTAAAAGTGCTGAAGGCAGCCCTGCTTGCATTATATTGATGATATGGGGCAAATCTCAGGTGAATGTTTTTTTCTTTCTAAACATGGCAATATTGGACGTTTTGAAAGTGTTTTTTTTTTTTTTTTTTACAAACTCCATTTAATATTCTTAGTATATATATATATATATATATATATATATATATATATATATATATATATATAGACTTTATATAACATAAGGATGTACAGTACTCAACATATAAGCATTTTATTAATAGAAAATATTAATTTTATGTCACTTATTAAAACTACTTTAGGGCAGTGTTTACGGAATTGCTTTTGCCAAAAAATGTTCTTTTCTTATCTAAAACATATAATTTAATTTAATTCTATTCTCTCTGCACAGGGAATGTTTTACAACCTGGAGCTGGGGCGCTAGTTGCACGAATTGCTCAGTTTTTTAGGTATGTCTGTTTACTTTAGTTGCCTGAACTTAGTCTCAAGTTTGTTTCCTACTGCAGGTACTTGACATACTGACCTGAAATCAGTGGCTTCACCAGAGAAGCACTAGCCCCCCCTCCCGTATAATAGATACCCTCAACTGTGATCTGCTCTTGTTTGCCCACCACCAATTTGCCCAGGTTACCCACAGCTCTGCCCAACACTGCCCTCAGACCACCTGACTATGCCCCTATCACAGCCCCGCCCACAAAAACATTGATGGGTCTCCGGCCCCCTTCTAAGAAAATCCTGGACACGCCACTGCCTGAAGTCAACTTATCAGTAAGATCTAGAGTTTGGTTTTAGTAAGTTATATTTTTGTGTGGTGTAGATGAGGCTATAATTCCCAAACGACCTGCTGTGACAGATATTCTTCTTGGACTAAAAATAAAAGTGAATGAAGGAAACAGAAAATACGTATTGCCAAGAAAAAACCCCTGATGTAATTTAGCTACTTTAAGTAAATTATATGTAAGTGGGTGAAAACAACTGACTGATCATTTACTTTTATTGTGTGGGCCTTTCTATGGGGAAAACTTATCATTGCAGACGGACAGGTTCGCAAATAGTAAAATTATTTGCCTGCAATCGCCACTTGTGATGCTGCATCTCATAGCAAAATTTAACATTGCACATTAGGTTTCTTGTGCAATGCTGCCCCTTGCTCCTGCACAACCAATTGTGCAAGAGCAGGTCATGTCAGTCATCCTGAACAAGCGAGTGTGGGTGACTGATCAGCTCTGAGGTGGCAGAGAGGCAAAATAAGCAGTTTCTGCTTAGATATGGGGCAGTGGGCTTGCTCATGCGCACCTGCTCTGCATAGCCAAAAAAAGCATCATAAATCTACCCCTACGCCTCTCTTTCCCGCTTTCTCTCTCTCCACCTCTTTCCAACTCACACAGCAGCATTAATGCTTATTGAAAGAGAACTCCCAGTGCTTAACTAGTAACGTGGATGGATATACAATGTTTTACATGGATAGTACACTAAATATCTCACTAGAGATATCCTAATAGGGGGCGCACAGGATGGAGAGAAGAGATATAAGTTTTAACAATTGTAATAACAATAATATTATTCCAAGAAAGATCTCTCTCTCTCTCTATCTATCTATCTATCTATCTATCTATCTATCTATATCCAGGTAAGAAGGCCACACCTAAGAGTATGTTAATATACTCAAATATAACAGTGGAGTGAGGCTGCTAAACCAAATATATATATATATATATATATATATATATATATATATATATATATATATATAAATAGAACATTCATAGGAACAAAAGGAACATATTATCACAAAGTCTCTTTCAAAAAAAGCAAGTTATTTCAAAATAAATCTCGCTGATAGATCCAGGCCAGGAGAGAGAATTACAAGGGATCAGTCAGAAGGAGATAGTCTGAAGCTGCACTCTCCTCACATCAGATAGTATGACGTCTACACAGGAGAAGAAGAAGAAAAAGAGAGGCGCTTGTGTGTACCAGTAAAACAATATAAACGAATTGTATTCACCCACAACAGGGTACTCACATTTTAGTGGATCACTCAGACAGTGCTATCAGGCGCATACTGGGTAATCAACAGCAACCCAGCTTGCTGATTTTTCCAACGTGTATACAGGAACACCTTTGGCTCTAATCTCCTAGAGCTGGATAAAGAAACTGCCAACCAAAGCAGCTTCACAGATCAGTGCAGAAAGCAATGAAGTACACAGGAACAAGGCCAGTCCCAGTGGAAGTGATAGGTAGGAGGTATATAGAATATATGAAGATCAGTACCGGTTCCAATGTTAAAGGGACACTGAACTCAAATTTTTTCTTTTGTAATTCAGAAAGAGCATGCAATTTTAAGCAACTTTCTAATTTACTCCTATTATCAATTTTTCTTTGTTCTCTTGCTATCATTATTTGAAAAAGAAGGCATCTAAGCTTTTTTTTTGGTTTCAGTACTCTGGACAGCAATTTTTTATTGGTGGATGAATTTATCCACCAATCAACAAGGACAATCCAGGTTGTTCACCAAAAATGGGCCGGCATCTAAACTTACATTTTGCATTTCAAATAAAGATACCAAGAGAATGAAGAAAATTTGATAATAGGAGTAAATTAGAAAGTTGCTTAAAATTTCATGCTCAATCTGAATCACGAAAGAAATTTTTTGGGTACAGTGTCCCTTTAAAAAGTAAAATTTATTAAAACAATAATAAAAGTAGGAACCAAAAGGTAGAGCATATAGTGACCCCCCTTATAAACATGCAACGCGTTTCTCAGCACCCACGCTGTTTCATCAGGCATATGAAGGAGATTAGAGCCAAAGGTGTTCCTGTATACACGTTGGAAAAATCAGCAAGCTGGGTTGCTGTTGATTACCCAGTATGCGCCTGATAGCACTATCTGAGTGCTCCACTAAAATGTGAGTACCCTGTTGTAGGTGAATACAATTTGTTTATATTGTTTTACTGGTACACACAAGCGCCTCTCTTTTTCTTCTTCTCCTATTTTACATGGATAGTACCAGGGTACAAAAAAAAATGACCTTTATTATTCTTTACTTATATGCGCTGTTCCAGGGTGTACAATGAGTGTTCCCTAAATCCTATTTATAAAAAAAAAAAAAAAAAAGTAATTTGTCTACATGACCTAGGGCCAAATTTTTTTCAATGGGATATTTTAGCAACTGGTGAAACCTAGTATTACTGTAGGGTACTGACACAAAGATACACATTTTGTTAGTCTTTATCAAACATATACAATAATATAAGATAAATTCAGCTTCTGATAAAAAGCTGACGTGTCCTGAATCTTACACTATTGGGTTGAAATCTCAGATTACTAATATACAACTGTATTACATTCTAGCGGTATTCCAGAAACTGTACCGTTACACTGCGTAAACAGACAATGTTCCTCTGGACTGCAGGCTATCATCAACATCGCTGGTGAGTGGTCGTTTATTTCATTCTTTAAAGACAAGAGTTTAAGTCGGTATATTCAGTAGTTCGTGGCTACTTGCTGTATTTATTTATTTTTATTATTCCATAAAATGTTGCACTTTTTTTTTTATATCCAACAAGCTTTTTGTTTCTCTGTAATATGTTGCAGACCTCTTAGTTATACGTTTTTAGTTTTTCGAGTGAAACACTGGAAATCAGACTCTCTTTAGAGTGAAGCATTAGGAAAATGTATTTGAATAACTTAAATACTCAGTATGTTATTATATAGTCCATTTGTACATACATAACAGAAAACCTACCTGTTTTATTGTACTGGAGCAGAGGAAACTGGGAAATGATATTCAAATGAGGTACACAATGCCCTACCTTATTTATTTTATACACAGCCCCCTCATGCTAGTGTAATGCTTTACTAGACATATTTTAAGCATAGCGGGGATTGAAGAGTGCAGCATAAGAAATCGCATGTGCACAGCTGTTTAATAGAAACACTGAGCATGCAACCATATATTCCCAGTAGAATCACCTTTACCTACCCTGTCCCTCTAAAACAAACCCTTTTCTTATTGCTTGCTGCTGCATTGTCATGATGTCTTCTACACACACACTAAAGCTTAAAGGGACATTAAACACTAAATACATTTCATACACCTCCCTTTAATTATGGGTGCTACCATTTTTGATCTTGGGCTACACTGCAGGTATCTGTGCAAATACATCAGCACTGGAATACAGTGAGCCATATAATAAACTCAATAATATGCTTGTAAAATGTATTTAGTGTTTAAAGTGATGGTAAACGCCCCCCTTTATATAAACAGATCCGAAATGTTAGCGATATTTTAAGTCATCAGTTGTAATGAAGATGCGCTATAACTTACTTTTTAATGTAGAGCTGAAATTTAAACAATAATAATAATAATAATAATTCTCCAATCGACACTCTAGCAATACGGCACTCGCACTATTTTTTTTCTGGCTAGGGAACCGATTTGAGAGCAATTCAAACCCTTAGGGCAGTTGCAAATCTGTTGAAAATTTAGGAGCCAGTAAGAATATTTAGTACAGCAAAAATAGACTCACCGAAGTGAAAGAAATCTAGCTGTTAATGGACCGAAAGTAATGCAGTAAAAAGTAGCTTTTATTTAGTAATGCAGGTAAAAAGACTTTTCCAAAAAGTCAAATATGTAGCAATATCACAGCCAGAATATTTAGGAGCCAGACATTGGTATTCTTATATAGATATGAGGAATAACCCTAAAAGTTAGGAGCCAGGAGTAAAATTCTAGGAGCCAATGGCTCCCTGGGTTTGTCGAGCCCTGCCTTAGGGTACAAAAAAAAAAATACTTTTGAAGTGTGCGTGGGGAATTTCAGTGCTACATTAAATGTACAGTAAAGTCAAAATTAAACATTCATGATTCAGATAGGGCATTCAATTTTAAACAACTTTCTAATTTACTTTTATTATCAAATTTAGTTTTGATAGGCTCATATGCTAATTTCTAAGCCCTTGAAGGCCGCCTATTATCTCAAGGCATTTTACAGTTTTTCACAGCTAGAGAGTGTTAGTTCATGTGTGCTATATAGAGAACATTGTGCTCAAGCCCGCTGAGTTACTTATGATAGGGCACTGATTGGCTAAAATGCAAGTCTGCCAAAAGAACTGAAATAAGGGGGCAGTCTGTAGAGGCTTAGATACAAGGTAACCACAGAGGTAAAAAGTGTAATAAGATAACCGTGTTGGTTATGCAAATATTAGGAAAGGATAATAAGGATTATCTATTTTTTTTAAAACATTAAAAATTCTGGAGTAGACGGTCTCTTTAAAAAGTAGGTTATAGCGTATCTTCATTACAAGTGTTTATACAAATCATTTTAATGTACCTTTTAACCCTTGTATAATATCCATATTAATACGATGAACATACTGCAAAACTGGGATTTATATTTTTTATTTTATTTTAAGAATACAGTCATAAATTATGACATACATATATTATTTACAGGTGGCATCAGAAATGGTTCTTATGACATTGGTTTGGCATGTGGGTAAGACAACTACATTAACAACTTTTAATGAATAATTGGTTGTATACAGATGTTTATCCTTGTTCTCGCTCAGCCATGTTTTAGATAAGTTAAAGGGACATTAAACACTTTTTGTGTAAAAATAGATTTGTCCCACACTCCCTAAAGAGGTCAAAAAGCAAATTCTATAACCTAAGTTTTCAAAATGCTGCTTACTGTCTATATCTGGTTGCAGATTTAGCTTTATAGCCTCTAGGGAGCATGGGAAAAGGCAAAACGTGTTTAATGGCCTTTTAAGTACTGTCTGTGACTTTAATATCTAGCATGGTATGGGAATTAAAGGGACACATTAAAGGGATAGTCTAATCAAAATTAAACTTTCATTATTCAGATAGAGCATGCAATTTTAAGCAACTTTCTAATTTACTCCTATTGTCATTTTTTCTTTGTTCTCTTAGTGTCTTTATTTACATGTAAGCTTAGAAGCCGACCTATTTTTGGTTCAGCACCTGAGTAGTGTTTTCTGATTGGTGGCTACATTTAGACACCAATCAGAAAGTGCTACCCAGGTTCTGAACCAAAAACAGGCCGGCTCCTATGCTTACATTCCTGCTTTTCAAATAAAGACAGCAAGAAAACGAAGAAAAAATGATTATAGGAGTAAATTGGCAGTTGCTTAAAGATGAATGCTCTACCAGAATCATGAAACTTACATTTTGACTAGACTATCCCTTTAATTTTCCTTGAAGCAACTGAGAGAGAAAAAAACATTTTATGATATTTACATGGCACACTCCCCAGGACAAGCATCTTGATTGGATGCTTACAGTAAGTTCCTTTACAATGGAATGTGTTAATTCAGAAAATGTTGAAGTAAAATATCTTTCTTTTTTAGCTTAGCTTTTTACAGATGTGCTGCAGCACTTTCAAGTGATTTAGTATTTGGGTAACATGTTGCTTTAAAAGCGCATGGAAGTGAAAATTTTAACTTTCAAGGTTCAGTCAGAAAATGCAATTTTAAACAACTATCACATTTTAAATTTATTATGAAATTAACTTTGTTGTCTTGGTATCCTTTGTTGAAAAGTATTTGTGTGTATATATTCAGAAACACACACACACACACACCACAAGTATTGGCAAAACTCACTGCACTCTGAACAGGTACACTTATAGGGCATATGTAAATATGCTTCATGCACAGTAAAAGCAGTCACTGAACCAGTTAACGTTTACTAGAATCATTTTTGCTGATGCATATGAAAAGCAAAATGCTTCTATTCGAATTTTAAATGCATTAATGTTTTTTTTTTGTCCCTTTAACGAATAACTACAATTTTTGTCAGCATTTTGGTAATGGAAATTTGAAGTTAATTTTCTACAGTGACTAAACATAGCATGTGACAATTGTTCAGTGGGAAGTATAAGGGCCTTAGAAATGTTAGTCTCTATAATCTGTTATATTATTTGTGGAATTATGTTGTACCCTTAGTGTATTTATGAAGCCCCTGTGAACGTACAAGAAAACAGTTGCATCTGATCTATAAAATAAATGTGCGATCTAGTGAAGGGGTTGGTATCTGTAAATTTATTTTTTAAAGGGATATGAAACCCAAATTTTTCTTTCATGATTCAATTGTATTCTCTATCTAATCATAAAAGAAAAAAATTGGGTTTCATATCCCTTTAAAACATTCATTTTTTACTATTGTGTTTTACAAGGCTACCTACTAACCCATAAAATAAATGCGTCTAGCTGCACACTAACATTCTCGCTCACACAACAACAAAATACTGAATATGATTTAAAAGCTCTGACTGCTCACTACTTTTACAGATTTCTGTGAGCTGTTAACAGACCGGGGGTAAAGGTTAGTCTGTGTGTAGGTCGCTTCCTCATTTCACTACACATGGCCAGACCTGGAGCAAACTTATGTTCCGTTTGTATAAAGCAAGATTTGTATCGCTTTTTCTCAGTTTTTAGTTTATGCTAATTTTTTGCAGGGAAGGCTGAGCTGCTGCCCTGTATTTTTAGATTAAGGGGGTCGATTTATCAAAGGCTTCACAAGCCTTTCGACCCCCTATAACTGCAGGTTCTCACAAGAGAACCTGCAGTTCGTATTTAACAAATGACAGCTGCTTACCTAACCTTTCGCCACCTCTAAGGTGGTGAATTTCAATCTCCCCGGTCTCGTCCGACCGGGGAGATTGACAGCTCCTGCCTGCGCATGATTGGCTGTGTACGCGGGCAGGGGGCTAGATTTCACGCGACCGCAAAATAGTGCTCATGTGCAATGCTGAATTCCACCAGGGGAATTCAGCGTGTCAGAGGCGAGCTGTGGCGGACAGTGGCGCTTATATGCGCCCCTGTCCGCCGCAGCTTGATAAATCGACCCCAAAGGGTTTAGCCCCTTGAATGCCAAAGATGTGGTAAGGATTCTCCCCACCCTGCTTGTTAGCATAATTGTATAAGTTGCGCTGAAGCAGGGAGACTATAAATCCCTCTCATTCTGTTGCTCTCTTAAAGGTACCTTAATAGCCATCACCTTAAAGGGACAGTAAACACCTTGAAATGTTTTTAAATAAAATGTTTAGTTATGCTTAAAGAAACAAGTTTGAAATATATTTTATTTATTTATTTTATCCCCTTTTTATGTAGTTTAGCTCTGAAAATGTATTTGTCCCCTTTTCATGTAATTTAGCTCTTGTAATAAGTAATTTCTAATTATTATAACTTGAAATGCACCCTGCTGACTTATCAAGGCTAACACGGTTACATATATGTTCCTAATTGGCTTTATCAGATGAATAACTGCAAAACAATGGATTTTATTTTAGCTTTATGACAGTGACTAGACTTGTTGTCTGGGGACTAAATGCCCAACTTGTCTCCTCTAGATAAGGCAAATGGTGGGTACAGTTTGACAATTGAAAAGTAATTGCAGTAAAAAGGATGTTAATTTTTTTTAAAAAACCCCACTAAGACTTGGCTGATATGTTATTCTAGAGCAACACAACAGAAATGTCTTGTAATCACAAGGTGCCCTTTACTTGCCCCAGTCACCATTATTTATGTATTTTCCCTTCCTTTATGCCACACACTTTTCCCAGATACAAATGGAGTATTTCTACATACAGTGTTAAAATAAGCCCCCTTCATGGTAGAAACAAGTGGTTAAGTTGTGAGTACCTGGTCAGGGGGAGCTGGAAAATAAGTTGACCTGCAGGGGTGGAGCTGGAAAGGAAACTGACCTGCAGGGGTGGAGCTGGAAAGGAAACTGACCTGCAGGGGTGGAGCTGGAAAGGAAACTGACCTGCAGGGGTGGAGCTGGGAAGGAAACTGACCTGCAGGGGTGGAGCTTGGCAGTTTCTCTCTATCTGTGATTTGCAAGTTTCTTCTGTTATGTGTGATCAGTCCACGGGTCATCATTACTTCTGGGATATAACTCCTCCCCAACAGGAAATGCAAGAGGATTCACCTAGCAGAGCTGCATATAGCTCCTCCCCCCTACGTCACTCCCAGTCATTCTCTTGCACCCAACGACTAGATAGGATGTGTGAGAGGACTATGGTGATTATACTTAGTTTTTATAACTTCAATCAAAAGTTTGTTATTTTACAATAGCACCGGAGCGTGTTGTTGCCTCTCTGGCAGAGTTTGAAGAAGAATCTACCAGAGTTTTTACTATGATTTTAACCGGAGTAGTTAAGATCATATTGCTGTTTCTCGGCCATCTGAGGGAGGTAAAAGCTTCAGATCAGGGGACAGCGGGCAGATGAATCTGCATTGAGGTATGTAGCAGTTTTTATTTTCTGAATGGAATTGATGAGAAAATCCTGACATACCGTTATAATGACATGTATGTATACTCTACACTTCAGTATTCTGGGGATGGTATTTCACCGGAATTACTCTGTTAAAAGTACACTAAACCTTTTAATAGGTATTTATCATGTTAAACGTTTTTGCTGGAATGTAGAATCGTTTGCATTTTCTGAGGTACTGAGTGAATAAATATTTGGGCATTATTTTTCCACTTGGCAGTTACTTGTTTTAATTGTGACAGTTTCGTTTCTCTCTCACCGCTGTGTGTGAGGGGGAGGGGCCGTTTTTGGCGCTCTTTGCTACGCATCAAAAATTTCCAGTCAGTTACTCTTGTATTTCCTGCATGATCCGGTTCATCTCTAACAGAACTCAGGGGTCTTCAAACTTCTTTGGAGGGAGGTAGATTCTCTCAGCAGAGCTGTGAGACTTATATATTGACTGTGATTAAAAAACGTTGCTCTGTAATTTTTATTTTCAAATTTAATTATTGTTAATTTACTAATGGGAACAAACCTTTGCTAAAAGTTGTGTTGTTTTTAAGGATTGAGACTATAACTGTTTTTCAGTTCATTATTTCAACTGTCATTTAATCGTTTAGTGCTTCTTTGAGGCACAGTACGTTTTTGTTAAATAAGATTGTAACCAAGTTGCAAGTTTATTGCTAGTGTGTTAAACATGTCTGACTCAGAGGAAGATACCTGTGTCATTTGTTCCAATGCCAAGGTGGAGCCCAATAGAAATTTATGTACTAACTGTATTGATGCTACTTTAAATAAAAGCCAATCTGTACAATTTGAACAAATTTCACCAAACAGCGAGGGGAGAGTTATGCCGACTAACTCGCCTCACGTGGCAGTACCTGCATCTCCCGCCCGGGAGGTGCGTGATATTATGGCGCCTAGTACATCTGGGCGGCCATTACAGATAACATTACAAGATATGGCTACTGTTATGACTGAAGTTTTGGCTAAATTACCAGAACTAAGAGGCAAGCGTGATCACTCTGGGGTGAGAACAGAGTGCGCTGATAATACTAGGGCCATGTCTGATACTGCGTCACAACTTGCAGAGCATGAGGACGGAGAGCTTCATTCTGTGGGTGACGGTTCTGATCCAAACAGATTGGATTCAGATATTTCAAATTTTAAATTTAAATTGGAAAACCTCCGTGTATTACTAGGGGAGGTTTTAGCGGCTCTTAATGATTGTAACACTGTTGCAATACCAGAGAAATTGTGTAGGTTGGATAAATACTTTGCGGTACCGGCGAGTACTGACGTTTTTCCTATACCTAAGAGACTAACTGAAATTGTTACTAAGGAGTGGGATAGACCCGGTGTGCCGTTCTCACCCCCTCCAATATTTAGAAAGATGTTTCCAATAGACGCCACCACACGGGACTTATGGCAAACGGTCCCTAAGGTGGAGGGAGCAGTTTCTACTTTAGCTAAGCGTACCACTATCCCGGTGGAGGATAGCTGTGCTTTTTCAGATCCAATGGATAAAAAATTAGAGGGTTACCTTAAGAAAATGTTTGTTCAACAAGGTTTTATATTGCAACCCCTTGCATGCATCGCGCCGATTACGGCTGCGGCAGCATTTTGGATTGAGTCTCTGGAAGAGAACCTTAGTTCATCTACGCTGGACGACATTACGGACAGGCTTAGAATCCTTAAACTAGCTAATTCATTCATTTCGGAGGCCGTAGTACATTTAACCAAACTTACGGCTAAGAACTCAGGATTCGCCATTCAGGCACGTAGAGCGCTGTGGCTAAAATCCTGGTCAGCTGATGTAACTTCTAAGTCCAAATTACTTAATATTCCTTTCAAGGGGCAAACTTTATTTGGGCCCGGTTTGAAAGAAATTATCGCTGACATTACAGGAGGTAAGGGCCACGCCCTGCCTCAAGACAAAGCCAAAGCTAAGGCTAGACAGTCTAATTTTCGTCCCTTTCGGAATTTCAAAACAGGAGCAGCATCAACTTCCACTGCACCAAAACAGGAAGGAGCTGTTGCTCGTTACAGACAAGGCTGGAAACCTAACCAGTCCTGGAACAAGGGCAAGCAGGCCAGGAAACCTGCTGCTGCCCCAAAGACAGCATGAACCGAGGGCCCCCGATCCGGGACCGGGTCTAGTGGGGGGCAGACTCTCTCTCTTCGCCCAGGCTTGGGCAAGAGATGTTCAGGATCCCTGGGCGCTAGAGATCATATCTCAGGGATACCTTCTAGACTTCAAATTCTCTCCCCCAAGAGGGAGATTTCATCTGTCAAGGTTGTCAACAAACCAGATAAAGAAAGAAGCGTTTCTACGCTGTGTACAAGATCTGTTATTAATGGGAGTGATCCATCCGGTTCCGCGGTCGGAACAAGGACAAGGGTTTTACTCAAACCTGTTTGTGGTTCCCAAAAAAGAGGGAACTTTCAGGCCAATCTTGGATTTAAAGATCCTAAACAAATTCCTAAGAGTTCCATCGTTCAAAATGGAAACTATTCGGACAATCTTACCCATGATACAAAAGGGTCAGTACATGACCACAGTGGATTTAAAGGATGCTTACCTTCACATACCGATTCACAAAGATCATTACCGGTATCTAAGGTTTGCCTTCTTAGACAGGCATTACCAGTTTGTAGCTCTTCCATTCGGATTGGCTACGGCTCCAAGAATCTTCACAAAGGTTCTGGGTGCCCTTCTGGCGGTACTAAGACCGCGAGGAATTTCGGTAGCTCCGTACCTAGACGACATTCTGATACAAGCTTCAAGCTTTCAAACTGCCAAGTCTCATACAGAGTTAGTTCTGGCATTTCTAAGGTCGCATGGATGGAAAGTGAACGAAAAGAAGAGTTCTCTTTTTCCTCTCACAAGAGTTCCGTTCTTGGGGACTCTTATAGATTCTGTAGAAATGAAGATTTATCTGACAGAAGACAGATTAACAAAGCTTCTAAATGCATGCCGTGTCCTTCATTCCATTCAACTCCCGTCAGTAGCTCAATGCATGGAGGTGATCGGCTTAATGGTAGCAGCAATGGACATAGTTCCCTTTGCACGTCTACATCTCAGACCGCTGCAATTGTGCATGCTGAGTCAGTGGAATGGGGATTACTCAGACTTGTCCCCTACTCTGAATCTGGATCAAGAGACCAGAAACTCTCTTCTATGGTGGCTTTCTCGGCCACATCTGTCCAGGGGGATGCCATTCAGCAGGCCGGACTGGACAATTGTAACAACAGACGCCAGCCTACTAGGTTGGGGCGCTGTCTGGAATTCTCTGAAGGCTCAGGGACAATGGAATCAGGAGGAAAGTCTCCTGCCAATAAACATTCTGGAATTGAGAGCAGTTCTCCATGCCCTTCTGGCTTGGCCCCAGTTAAAAACTCGGGGGTTCATCAGGTTTCAGTCGGACAACATCACGACTGTAGCTTACATCAACCATCAAGGAGGGACAAGAAGCTCCCTAGCAATGATAGAAGTATCAAAGATAATTCGCTGGGCAGAGTCTCACTCTTGCCACCTGTCAGCAATCCACATCCCGGGAGTGGAGAACTGGGAGGCGGATTTCTTGAGTCGCCAGACTTTTCATCCGGGGGAGTGGGAACTTCATCCGGAGGTCTTTGCCCAAATACTTCGACGTTGGGGCAAACCAGAGATAGATCTCATGGCGTCTCGCCAGAACGCCAAACTTCCTCACTACGGGTCCAGATCCAGGGATCCGGGAGCGGTTCTGATAGATGCTTTGACAGCACCTTGGAACTTCGGGATGGCTTATGTGTTTCCACCCTTCCCGCTGCTTCCTCGATTGATTGCCAAAATCAAACAGGAGAGAGCATCAGTGATTCTAATAGCGCCTGCATGGCCACGCAGGACTTGGTATGCAGATCTAGTGGACATGTCATCCTGTCCGCCTTGGTCTCTACCTCTAAGACAGGACCTTCTGATACAGGGTCCATTCAAACATCAAAATCTAACTTCTCTGAAGCTGACTGCTTGGAAATTGAACGCTTGATTTTATCAAAACGTGGTTTTTCTGAGTCGGTTATTGATACCCTGATACAGGCTAGGAAGCCTGTTACCAGAAGGATTTACCATAAGATATGGCGTAAATACCTATACTGGTGCGAATCCAAAGGTTACTCCTGGAGTAAGGTTAGGATTCCTAGGATAATGTCCTTTCTACAAGAAGGTTTAGAAAAGGGTTTATCGGCTAGCTCATTAAAGGGACAGATCTCAGCTCTGTCCATCTTGTTACACAGGCGTCTGTCAGAAAATCCAGACGTCCAGGCCTTTTGTCAGGCTTTAGCTAGGATCAAGCCTGTGTTTAAAGCTGTTGCTCCGCCATGGAGTTTAAACTTAGTTCTTAACGTTTTACAGGGTGTTCCGTTTGAACCCCTTCATTCCATTGATATAAAATTGTTATCTTGGAAAGTTCTGTTTTTAATGGCTATTTCCTCGGCTCGAAGAGTCTCTGAGTTATCAGCCTTACATTGTGATTCTCCTTATCTGATCTTTCACTCAGACAAGGTAGTTCTGCGTACTAAACCTGGGTTCTTACCTAAGGTAGTCACTAACAGGAATATCAATCAAGAGATTGTTGTTCCATCCTTGTGTCCAAATCCTTCTTCAAAGAAGGAACGTCTTCTACACAATCTGGATGTAGTTCGTGCCCTCAAGTTCTACTTGCAGGCAACTAAAGATTTTCGCCAAACTTCTTCCCTGTTTGTCGTTTATTCTGGACAGAGGAGAGGTCAAAAAGCTTCTGCTACCTCTCTCTCTTTTTGGCTTCGTAGCATAATACGTTTAGCCTATGAGACTGCTGGACAGCAGCCTCCTGAAAGAATTACAGCTCATTCCACTAGAGCTGTAGCTTCCACTTGGGCCTTTAAGAATGAGGCCTCTGTTGAACAGATTTGCAAGGCTGCAACTTGGTCTTCGCTTCATACTTTTTCCAAATTTTACAAATTTGACACTTTTGCTTCTTCGGAGGCTATTTTTGGGAGAAAGGTTCTTCAGGCAGTGGTTCCTTCTGTATAATGAGCCTGCCTATCCCTCCCGTCATCCGTGTACTTTTGCTTTGGTATTGGTATCCCAGAAGTAATGATGACCCGTGGACTGATCACACATAACAGAAGAAAACATAATTTATGCTTACCTGATAAATTCCTTTCTTCTGTTGTGTGATCAGTCCACGGCCCGCCCTGTTTTAAGGCAGGTAAATATCTTTTAAATTATACTCCAGTCACCACTTCACCCTTGGTTTCTCCTTTCTCGTTGATTCTTGGTCGAATGACTGGGAGTGACGTAGGGGGGAGGAGCTATATGCAGCTCTGCTAGGTGAATCCTCTTGCATTTCCTGTTGGGGAGGAGTTATATCCCAGAAGTAATGATGACCCGTGGACTGATCACACAACAGAAGAAAGGAATTTATCAGGTAAGCATAAATTATGTTTTTGCTTTATAGTTCTGATCTTATTTTTTTTTAAGGGTTGAATCCATGAGTCTACGAAGCACAGGAAATCCAGGGGACATTAGTCCTCGCACTGTGGATGTCAGCAAAGCAAGAGACTGCTTAATCCCTATGGGGTGAGGATTTTTATTATGATTATTCCTATTTTTAAATATATTGAGATATGAAGTTTGTTTATACTCATACTTATCAGCTCTGCTAGTCACAGGTCTAACTGTGCAAATTGGTTAAGAATGTAATGTTCATTACGTATATGGGGATATTTTGTATATTTTCTTACTAAGTTTTTCCTTACTTAGGCTTTTGAATTTTTTTTTTTTTTTTGCTATTTTATATTTACTATATTATTATGAAAGTTATTTAAGGAAAAAAAGTCATTCCTCTTACCTTGTTTATCTTGTTAAGCAATATGTGCTTCATGCAGAGATGCTAGTTTATTTTGTCTGATATCTGGTTACAATGGGTGAGATTACAACAGCTTCATTTGGTGTACTAGACATTCCTTTACACCTTGTCTGTTTGTGTCAGCGCTCAACATTTACTGGTCCTTAACCTCTTAAGGACATATTACAGAATTTTTCCGTCATAAAACAATTGAGCAAACTGAAAGCTGTGTCCTTAAAGGGTTAAATCAGGACTCAACAAACCCAGGATCCAGGTAGCCACTGGCTCCTAGAATTTTACTCCTGGTTCCTAACTTTTTGGGTTATTCTCTATAGATCTATATACAAATACCATTGTCTGGGTCCTAAAAATATGTCCGGCTCCTAAATATTCTTACTGGCTCCTAAATTTTAAACAGATTTGTCGACCTCTGCCTTAAATTACATTGTTATTGAACATATTTCTGGCAATACTGTAAGAATGTTGGCGCATTTGCTGATTGCAGATTAAAAATATGATTTTTAAATCTTAGACCTTTATTTAATATTTCAATACATTTTTTTTCTTCCTTTTTAAAGTGAAAACATACTAACTTTTTTTAGTATATTCCTCTAGTAACACAATGTGATTTTAATTCATGAAAGAATATAAAGTGAACAAATGTCTGGTTTCATATATACACATTTTTAACAAGGGACACTAAACTTAAAATTGAATTTCCCATAAAAATGTTTAATTGCACAGTGTATAATATATCTTGCATTATTTATTGTGCCTGCATTTCCTGTAATTTACATCTGAAATCTTTTTATTTTTTTCCCTCTGACAGCTCATTTTCATGTTTATATATTTCTGAAAATTCCTTTTACATTGTTACAAATAGTAGTAAAAGGGATGTGTAACTCCAGAGTTTTGCTGAGGTTCTCACAGACACATTTTACAGTAAGTACCATAACATCAGCATGTTGATTTCTATTACAGAATTACTTCAGAAAATGTGGCCGAAAGGTTTGGTATCACCAGACAGAAACAAGACGAATTTTCTTTGGCTTCACAAAAAAGGTAAATTGAATCAATACCATCCTTATATTTGGTGTCTGTTTACATAAATATGCCACAACTAAATTGCTGTCATTTTAATAATTGTATGTTTGTTTTTGTTTTATTGCAGAGCAGCAGCTGCCCAGCGAGCAGGTCGGTTCAGGAATGAGATTGTTCCAGTAACAACTACAGTTGTTGATGACCAGGGCAACACAAAATCCATCACAGTGACAGAAGATGATGGTATCCGAGCAAGCACCACCCTTGAGGGTCTTGCCAAACTCAAGCCAGCGTTCAAGGAAGATGGGAGCACCACGGCTGGTGGGTTTAGTCTGCTCCACAAGCAGTAGGGTCGGCCATGACACATGGTGTTTATGCATTGACCTTAAAGGGATAGGAAACGTAAACAAATTATTTTGTGATTCGGGCAGAGCATGCAATTGTAAACCATTTTCTAATTTTCTTCTATTATTTTTTTCTACTTTCTCTTGCTATTTTTCATTAAAAAGCAGGGACATAAGCTCAGTAGCCTGCCCATGTCTAGAGCACTATATGGCATCCTTATCCATTTGCAAGAGCACTAGATGGTAGCAATATAGTGCTCCAGACACCTACCTAGGTATCTCTTTAAAATGGAATATCATGGGAACCAAGCAAATTTGATAATAAAAGTAAATTAAAAACTTTTTTTTAAATGATATGCTCTGTCTGATTCACACAATACATTTTTGTTTTTTATACCCCTTTAAAGGTGGATTATTTATCTTTAATGTAAAGTTATTTAAAAAAAAACTGCATACGTTCTGCTTAAAGGGATATTAAAGTATATAAAGTAGATCTGCACACAACTTATATATTTTGAGTCTTCCAATTTTTCATTTAGTTAGAGAAAATGCAGGTTTTTTTTGCAGTCCAGAAATACACTCCTACAAAAGCCCATTGAGCGCTATAAATCTTATCTCCTTTGTTTATAATGATTGCGACATAAATATGAATGAGTTCCTGCCAATATTAATCACTGTCTATCATTAAATAAATAAAGGGACACGAAAGTCAAAATTAAATGTTCATGATTCCCCCAGAGCTTGGGATTTTAAAGAAAAACGTTCCAATTTACTCACATTCTTAAAATGTGCACAGTCTTGTTATATGCACAGTTTCTGAGGCACCAGCTCCATCTGAGCTCACAGTATATATCTATATGCATGTTGTGATTGGCTGATGGCTGTCACATGATACAGAGAGTAGGGAAAATGGAAGTAACTTTACAATTTGTCAGAAATAAAATTTACTGCTCTATTGTATTTAATGGTCCTTTTATGAAGAATACAGTAAAATATCCTTATAAATAATTAGCCTTTTTAAACTGGTTTTGTTTATTGGTGACAACACAATATTAGTGGCATTTTAGCTATATTTCTTCACTGATATGTTAGTGAAGTTTGACGTTAATTACATTTCACTTTGCTTCAAAACATAGTTTGTAATTAAGTGCCTTGCTCATTTGCTTAGACTACAACATATTCTGATTGGTGTTTTATCCACAGGAAATGCCAGTCAGGTCAGCGATGGAGCTGCTGCAGTGTTAATGGCGAAACGCTCCACAGCTGTGCAGCTCGGTCTCCCCATCCTTGGCGTGTTGCGGTCATTTGCTGTAGTTGGCGTTCCTCCTGATGTTATGGGCATAGGGCCAGCATATGCAATACCTGTGGCCCTAGAGAAGGCTGGTAAGAAGCTGATATCTCATGTACAGTGTAATGTGCATCTCTGACCTTTTATGTTTTATCTTGCTATGATACATGATATATATGAAAGTTAGAGTTAACTTTATTGTATAACCCTTGACATGACATAAAATCCAGTGGGTATGGGAGTATATTTAACAGAAAAAAATGGTCACAGTGGGAGCAAATAAATCATTATGATGTAAATATTATCTCTCTTTATAGTGGTCAGATACATTAGCATGAACTTCCGTTTGTCACCCCGCACCAAAATAAATACGTACTCTGCTTTATCGGTGTGTTTTTCAGGTCTAACAGTACATGATATTGATGTATATGAAATCAACGAAGCATTTGCCAGCCAGGTTAGTACTTACTTCTGTTTAAATGCCACCAGATTCTCAAGCTCTTATTTGTTCATTCATTGCTCATTTCCTTTTTCATCTCCATCATCCATTGCAATGTCCACCTTTGCGCATTTATCTCTTTCCATCATCACATAGGAGCAGATTTATCAAGCTCCGTATGGAGCTTGAGGCTCCTTTCGCTGGAAACAGAAGTTATGAAGCAGCGGTCTGAAGACCGCTGCTCCATAACTTGTTCGCCTGCTCTGAGGCGGCGGACAGAAATCAACCCGATTGAATACGATGGGGTTGATTGACACCCCCTGCGAATCACAAGAACTGCTGGTGCAATGATAAATGCCAACAGCGTATGCAGCGGACATGATGCGCTATTTGGTATCCGCTCGCACATTGTTAAATATGCCCCATAATGTTTACTCTTTCTTTTGTAGTTAATCAACTTCTCATCTTTAGCTTGTGGTCCATGTTATTGTTTTTTATGTTACCAAATCTCATACTGGCACCACCGTCTGCTTCATTAAACTAAAAACCACCATCCAAATAAAATAATAAAACAAACTGTATCATGCCGGCGTCATCAGACCTCTGTTGACCCTTCAAGGTCATAACATGAACTCAAGAGGACAAATCAATTCCATTGAGAATTTTATATATATTCTTACTCAAAGGGACAGTAAACTCAAAATGAAACCTTCATGATTCATATAGCACATGTAATCTTAAACAACTATCCAATTTTATTCTATTACCAAATTTGTTTCTTCTCTTGGTATCCTTTGTTAAAAAGTAAATCTAGGTAGGCTTATATGGGCTCAGGAGCGTTCACGTGTCTTTTGTACTCTATGGCAGCAGTGTTTTGCAACATTATTATATGTAGTAGTACTATAAATTGTATCAATTATTGTTATACATTACTAAAGACACATGCTCACTCTTTAGCTCCTAGAAATCTACCTAGACTTACTTTTTAACCAAGGATACCCAGAGAATAAAGCAAATTTGATAAGTTGCAAAGTTGTAAAAAAAAAATGCATATTCTAAGTTGATTTTTGAATATACTGTCCCTTTTAAATAGATATGTTAATTTAAAATGGTTTATCTAGGCTGTGTACTGCGTAGAGAAGTTGGGTATTCCTCCTGAGAAGGTAAATCCCAACGGAGGAGCTATAGCGCTTGGTCATCCCCTTGGCTGTACAGGAGCTCGCCAGACTGTGACTTTGCTAAATGAACTCCAGCGACAGGGTAAAAGGTGAGGTTTTTTTTGTTTTTTTTGGGGTTGAAAATCTATAGTTTAGTAATTGAGTTCAGATGAAGGCAAACAATACTCCTGTGACACTCTATTTTATTGATAATAATAAAAAAAATGGTTTAGAGAACAGTGTTGCCTTAGAATGGGTGGATTTATTTATTCTTGATTGGAACTTTACCGTTGCTTTATACAATTTTTCAAGTACTGAGCAAACATTAGGCAAGATAACGGTACTACTTGTGTACTTCTTTTGCTATTGAGTAATGTGAAAATATCTTTTTTTTTAAAGGGACAGCAAAGTCAAAATGAAATGTTTATGATTCTGACAGTGCATGCAATGTTAAATACATTTCTAATTTACCTCTATGTTCAGATACGTTTTGTTCTCTTGGTAGTTCTTAGCTGACAGGTGGATTCCAGAGTGGTCTTTTACTTCTGCAACCCACCTGCTTCAAAGTTCAATGTGGTGTGTGCTCAGACATTCTCTTCTGCAGAGCACTGTAGTAACGTATGGTTAATTTAGTTACTGAACCAGTATGACCATTCTCATCTGACTGTCTCTCATTAATAAGGTGTTTTCACCCATGGAACTTCAACTCACTGGATGTTTTTTGTTCACACTATTATTTGTAAACTCTATAAATCGTAGTGTCTGAAACACAAAATTCTGACTCTGACATGACATACAATGCCCTCAATTGCACTGCTTCCCCTATATCTCAGACCTTGTCTCCTTAAACGTTCCGTCCCCTTCGCTCTGCTCACAACCTCCTCCTCACACTACCGTCTACCTCCTCGCTCCACAAGACTCTCCCCTAGTTTTGAAAGTTTCAAGCGCTCCCTAAAGACTCTACTATTCAGGGATGCATACAACCTACATTAACCTTAGTACCTCTCCTCCTTTGTTATCCCTTTGAACTCCCTTAGCATGTAAGCCTATGAGCCGATCTACAATACTCTCGGTAGGGAGAGACTGCAACTCTCAGCAGGACCCTCTACCCACTTAATATCTATAAATGTTACCTTGTATATCATGCATATGTTTATAGTGTTATGGAATCTGTTGGCGCGCTACAAATAACTAATAATAATAAAATCTCAGGAGATCAGCAGTTTCTAAGAATCTCAAACCACCCCATCTGGGACCAACAATCATTTCATGACCTCATATTGACGCCAATCAGCAAGTGCTACCCAGGTGCTGAACCAAAAATGGGCCTGCTCCTAAGCTTACATTCTTGCTTTTTTCAAATAAAGATTCCAAGAGAACAAAGAAAATCGATAATAGGAGTAAATTAGAAAGTTGCTTAAAATCTCATGCTCTATCTGAATCAAGGAAAGTTTAATTTTGACTAGACTATCCCTTTAAGGGTAACATTCTTATATAAGAATTTCAATCTCTTATGACTTGCTTTTAAGTGAATGACCAAATTGTCAAAATTTGTGAGATCTGCAGTCAAAAGAGTAGTTTTACAAATAGGTTTTTATCTTGTTTTTTTAGAGGCTATGGCGTTGTATCAATGTGCATTGGAACCGGAATGGGAGCTGCTGCTGTATTTGAATACCCAGGGAATTTATGTTAATAACAATAGGAATCTGTACCCAATCCAGACCTTCTAGGAAAAGAGAATAAATGAGAAATCTGCTGCTAATTCTTTTCTTGTTACAAACTGTAAGAATATACTACAATTGTCTTTCAAGCTGCCTTGTAAATTCAACTAATTCATTTTACTTTTTTCCATAAAATGTAAATTTCTCTAGATTAAGGACTGAGACTGTCATCTGTTTTATACTAGTTGCTTGATTACCAAGAGTTAAGCCTCTCTTGTGTTTTTTTTTTTTTAATACTTTCTGAAACCTATTTTACTGCTATTAATTAGCAAACTGTTCATTAACTGATAAATACAACCTTGAACATCTAAGATAGCATTGGTTTGTATATGAAGTTGTATGTGATGATATATAAATGCCTCTTTTAAAGAATTAATTTTGATTGCATACAAGAACAAATTGCACTGTAGTAATCTCCACAAAAACAATTGTCCGCCAGGGTGTGTTATGAAGTACAACGAACACACGAGGGTAAGATGCTCAAGCCGTCTCATGCTCTCCAACTGTGGCGTTCTTCTGTGTAGACACACGGTGGGAGTGTCGTTCACATGCACACGGATGAACCCCTGGATAGGCCAAATGTAACGTACAGCCACACAAGATCCTGGCACTGAAGATCCAACCACTGGTCGGATATTCAGTGCCAGGATCTTGTGTCAATGTGTGTTATGAAGTAGCTGTGTGGGGGCATTGTAATATTTTTCAATGTTATGTTATATTTTCTGTTATTTCTAAATGTTAGCGCTCAAATTAACTACATAATTTAACATACACCGGTTTAATGATAATTTTTGCAACAAACGTTTGAAAAATGTCTAATTTTAGCTTAATATTGGCTTACAATTAGCTGGGTGGTTGGTAAAATTAGCTGCTCCTGGGGAGAACACTGCACTGTAATTATATTTACAACTGATCCGTCTAAAGTTTATAAGAAACATTCTAATACTCTCTTTGTAACTTTTTTAACTCACAAAAGGTACACACATTGATAAATAGCACTTAAAAAACATTTTTTATAACTTTAATTTTCTTTACTTTAATTAAAAAAAAATGATTGTTTGTACCAAAATAAAGAATGAAATAGGTAACCTTCTTTATGGACTTTTTTTAGCATTAAAATAATTCTTATTTATCTGAAATATTATACCAATACATTTAAGAAAAGACCAGGGAATATTCTTGTTAGGCAGCAAAGACTGTGGCAACAGAATGGTTCCTATTGCCATGAGTATCCTGACAGCTTGATCCTAAGCAAATTCACTACTAATCTTCCTGGTGGTAAAACAGGAAGATCATATTGCCCATGTGAAAATATATATGTATATATGTATATGTATATGTATATATATATATATATATATATATATATATATATATATATATATATATATATATATATATATATATATAATGCCTTCCACATGTCAGTGAAATCATTTACTTTGTTCATGCTCAGCAAGGAGAAGTTAAAGGGACACTAAACACACATTTTTTTCTTTTAAGATTCAGATAGAGCATGCAGCTTTTTAATTTACTCCTATTATTAACTTTTCTTTGTTCTCTTGGTATCTTTATTTGAAAAGGCATTAAGGAGCCAGACCATTTTTGGTTCAGTAGCCTGGATAACGCTTGTTGATTGGTGGCTACATTAAGTGCTACCCAGATGCTGAACCTAAAATGGGCCGGCTCCTAAGCTTTCATTCCTGCTTTTCAAATAAGGATACCAAGAGAACAAATAAATTGATAATAGGAGTAAATTAAAAAGTTGCATAAAATTGCATGATCTATCCGAATAATGAAAGAAAAAGTTTGGGTTTAGTATCCCTTTAATATTAACATGTTTAACCGCATGCGCAATTTGAACGTAGGTACTACTGTGTTGATGTAGCACCTACCTCCAACACAGAGACATATGCTGTGGTCTCTGCTGTCAGCTGACTGTGCTTCCTTACCATATGAAATGTCCAAAGTATCCAGCACCTGAGGAAAAGAAGCAGGTGTGCAAGCTGCAAGGGTAGAGCACAATACCCCAAACAATGCAGCAAAAAGGAAAGAACAGCCGCACCACCTTAAAGCACCAAAGGGTCTTTATTGAGTCTGACTGCAACGACGACGATTCAGACCTTAGTCATGACTTTATACTGCATAGTGGACTGATTGCAGTGGCAGACTGTCTGCCAGTACCTGAAATGGTGGTGACCAGTGGGGTGGGTGATGGTGTTTGGGAAGGGTCTGGTAGTCATCTGAGGGTGGTAGGTTAAAGCTCTACACTACAGCAACAATAACCTTACAAGCTTTCTTTCCTGGCAGAAAGAGTCCACAACTTCCTTCCTTACTGTTGGGAAATACAACACCTGGCCACCAGGAGGAGGCAAAGACTTAAATATCCCTCCCACTTCCCCTATCCTCCCAGTCATTCGGCCTAGGGAACAAGAAAAAGTAGGAGAAACATCAGGGTATAAAGGTGCCAGAAGAAAGTATAAAAAGGGAGCTACCCATACAAAATATCTTACGGGCGGGGTCGTGGACTCTCTTTGCCAGGAAAACAAAATGTATGCTTACCTGATAAATGTATTTCTTTCTTGACACAGTGAGTCCACGGAATCATCGGTTACTGTTGGGAATATCACTCTTAGCAAGCAGGAGGAGGCAAAGAGCACCACAGCAAAGCTGTTAAGTATCAATTCCTTTCCCACAACCCCAGTCATTCGACCAAAGGAAAAGGAGAGAAAGGAAATAACACAAGGTGTAAAAGTGCCTGAGGTTTATATAAAAAAACCTGTCTGAAAACAAGGGAGGGCCATGGACTCACTGTGTCGATAAATACATTTATCAGGTAAGCATACATTTTGTTTTCTTTCTTAAGACACAGTGAGTCCATGGAATCATCAATTACTGTTGGGGTTCAATACCCAAGCTAGAGGACACAGGTGATTGATGAGGGACAAGACAGGAAACCTAAACAGAAGGCACCATCGCTTGAAGAACCTTTCTCCCAAAAGAAAAATGTTCAAAGAAGGCCAAGTCGTAGCCTTACAAATCTGTTCTACAGAAACCTCATTCTTGAAAGCCCAAGCAGAAGAAACATCCCTAGTGGAATGAACTGTAATTCTCTCAGGAGGTTGCGGTCCAGCAGACTCACAAGCCAAACGAATAATACTTCTCAACCAGAGAGAAAGAGAAGTGGCCGTAGCTTTCTAAATAAAACATTTTCCAAAAAAGCAAACAATCAAAGCAGAAGACTGACGAAATTCCTTAGTAGTAGTAGCAATAACATTTAAGGACCCGCACAATATCTAGGTTGCGTAACAACAAATCTTTGTGAGAAGGATTAGGACAGAGAGAAGGAACAACAATTTCTCCAACATTGGTGTGTCCGTTCCACGGCGTCATCCATTACTTGTGGGAATATTCTCCTCCCCAACAGGAAATGGCAAAGAGCACAGCAAAAGCTGTCCATATAGCCCCTCCTCAGGCTCCGCCCCCCAGTCATTCTCTTTGCCGCTCTGAACAAGTAGCATCTCCACGGAGATGGTGAAGAGTATGTGGTGTTTAGTTGTAGTTTTTTATTCTTCCATCAAAAGTTTGTTATTTTAAAATAGTACTGGTTGTACTATTTACTCTGAAACAGAAAGAGATGAAGAGTTCTGTTTAAAAGAGGAGTATGATTTTAGCAGCAGTAACTAAAATCAATTGCTGTTCCCACGCAGGACTGTTGAGCCCAGAGAACTTCAGTTGGGGGGAACAGTTTGCAGACTTTTCTGCTCAAGGTATGACTAGTCCTTTTCTAACAAGACTGTGTAATGCTAGAAGGCTGTCATTTTCCCTCTTGGGGATCGGTAAGCCATTTTCTTAGACTCAAGCAGAATAAAGGGCTTATTATGGGCTATAAACTGGTTGACACTCTTAGGGGCTAAATCGATTGCTTTATTTAAGTATTTTATGCAGCTTTAAGTGAATTTTAACTTTGTTAATGTTGGGAACGTTTTTAAGCGTCAGGCACTTGTTAGACACCTTCCCAGTCAGGAAGGGCCTTTCACTGTATTAGGCAGAGCCTCATTTTCGCGCCATTATTGCGCAGTTTCTTTTGGATGCAGTGCATGCAGCTGCATGTGAGAGGGTCTGATTCTCATTGAAAAACGTTCCTGGAAGGCTGATTTGGTATTGTATACCCCCCTGGGATAAGTGAAGTCGCAGCAAACGCTGTGGCTGGGACTGTAGTGGAGTTAAAATTGTTAATTGACTAAAACGGTTTCCTCATTTAAGGGGTTAAAGGCTTGAAAATTGGGGTGCAATACTTTGAATGCATTAAGACACTGTGGTGAAAATTTGGTAAAGATTGGATAATTCCTTCATAGTTTTTCACATATTCAGAAATAAAGTGTGTTCTGTTTAATATTTAAAGAGACAGTAACGGTTTTGTTTAAAAACGGTTTTTGTGCTTTATTACCCTGTTTAAGCCTGTCTAACATGTCTGTACCTTCAGATAGATCATGTTCTGTATGTATGGAGGCCAAGGTGGTCTCCCCTTCAAATGTATGTGATAATTGTGCCATGGTGTCCAAACAAAGTAAGGACAGTACTGTCACATTTAGCAAGGTTGCCCAAGATGATTCATCAAATGAAGGAAGTAGGGATAGTTCTTCATCCTCTCCTTCTGTGTCTATACCAGTTATGCCCGCGCAGGCGACCCCTAGTACTTCTAGCGCGCCAATGCTTGTTACTATGCAACAATTGACGGCAGTAATGGATAACTCCATAGCTAATATTTTATCCAAAATGCCAGCATTTCAAAGAAAGCGTGATTGCTCAGTTTTAAACACAGTAGAGCAGGAAGGTGCTGAGGATAATTTATCTGTTATACCCTCACACCAGTCTGAAGTGGCAGTGAGGGAGGGTTTGTCAGAGGGAGAAATTTCTGACTCAGGACCCTGATGCTTTTCCGATCCCTTAAAGGGTAGCGGATATAGTGAATAAGGAGTGGGAGAAACCAGGCATACCCTTTGTCCCTCCTCCTATATTTAAGAAATTGTTCCCCATGGTTGACCCAAGGAAGGACACATGGCAAACAGTCCCTAAGGTTGAGGGGGCAGTTTCTACCCTAGCCAAACGCACGACTATTCCCATTGAGGACAATTGTGCTTTCAAAGATCCTATGGATAAAAAATTGGAGGGTTTGCTTAAAAAGATTTTTGTTCAGCAAGGTTACCTCCTCCAACCTATTTCGTGCATTGTTCCTGTCACTACGGCGGCGTGTTTCTGGTTCGATGAACTAGAAAGGTCGCTTAATATGGAGACTCCATATGAGGAGGTCATGGACAGAATTCACGCACTTAAGTTAGCTAATTCCTTTATTTTAGATGCCGCTTTGCAATTAGCGAGATTAGCGGCAAAAAATTCAGGGTTTGCAATTGTGGCGCGCAGAGCGCTCTGGCTAAAGTCTTGGTCGGCGGATGTATCTTCCAAGACAAAATTACTTAATATCCCTTTCAAAGGTAAGACCCTTTTTTGGGCCAGAATTGAAGGAGATTATTTCAGACATCACTGGGGGAAAGGGCCATGCCCTCCCACAGGATAGACCTTTTAAGGCTAAGAATAAGTCCAATTTTCGTTCCTTTCGCAATTTCAGGAACGGACCGGCTTCTAACTCTGCAGCCTCTAGACAAGAGGGTAACGCTTCCCAGGCGAAACCAGCTTGGAAACCAATGCAAGGCTGGAACAAGGGTAAACAGGCCAAGATGCCTGCTGCTGCTACCAAGACAGCATGAAGGGGTAGCCCCCGATCCGGGACCGGATCTAGTAGGGGGCAGACTCTCTCTCTTTGCTCAGGCTTGGGCAAGAGATGTTCTGGATCCCTGGGCACTAGATATAGTCTCTCAGGGTTATCTTCTAGAATTCAAGGAACTGCCCCCAAGGGGAAGGTTCCACATGTCTCGCTTGTCTTCAGACCAAATAAAGAGACAGGCATTCTTACATTGTGTAGAAGACCTGTTAAAGATGGGAGTGATACACTCAGTTCCAACTGTGGAACAAGGTCAGGGGTTTTACTCAAACCTGTTTGTAGTTCCCAAAAAAGAGAGAACTTTCAGACCAATCCTGGACTTAAAAATTCTAAACAAATTTCTCAGAGTTCCATCGTTCAAAATGGAAACCATTCGAACAATTTTACCTTCAATCCAGGAGGGTCAATATATGACTACCGTGGATTTAAAGGATGCGTACCTACATATTCCTATCCACAAAGATCATCATCAGTTCCTAAGGTTCGCCTTTCTAGACAAACATTACCAGTTTGTGGCTCTTCCATTCGGTTTAGCCACTGCTCCCAGAATTTTCACAAAGGTGCTAGGGTCCCTTCTAGCGGTTCTAAGACCGAGGGGCATTGCAGTGGCACCTTATCTAGACGACATTCTAATTCAAGCGTCGTCTCTTTCTAAGGCAAAGGCTCATACAGACATTGTTCTAGCCTTTCTCAGATCTCACGGGTGGAAGGTGAACGTAGAAAAGAGTTCCCTGTCTCCGTCAACAAGAGTTCCCTTTTTGGGAACAATAATAGATTCTTTAGAAATGAAGATCTTCCTGACAGAGGTCAGAAAGTCAAAGCTTCTAAACGCTTGTCAAGTTCTTCACTCTATTCTGCAGCCTTCCATAGCTCAGTGCATGGAAGTAGTAGGATTGATGGTTGCAGCAATGGACATTGTTCCTTTTGCTCGAATTCATCTAAGACCATTACAACTGTGCATGCTCAATCAGTGGAATGGGGACTATGCAGACTTGTCTCCCCAGATTCAAGTAGACCAGGTAACCAGAGACTCACTCCGTTGGTGGTTGACTCAGGATCACCTGTCTCAGGGAATGAGTTTCCGCAGACCAGAGTGGGTCATTGTCACGACCAACGCCAGTCTATTAGGCTGGGGCGCGGTCTGGGACTCCCTGAAAGCTCAGGGTCTATGGTCTCGGGAAGAGTCCCTTCTCCCGATAAACATCCTGGAACTGAGAGCGATATTCAATGCGCTCCGGGCTTGGCCTCAGCTAGCGAAGGCCGGATTCATAAGATTCCAGTCGGACAACATGACTACTGTAGCTTACATCAACCATCAGGGGGGGAACAAAGAGTTCCTTGGCGATGAGAGAGGTATCCAAGATCATCAAATGGGCGGAGGATCACTCCTCCCACCTATCTGCAATTCACATCCCAGGAGTAGACAACTGGGAGGCGGATTATTTGAGTCGTCAGACTTTCCATCCGGGGGAGTGGGAACTCCACCCGGAGGTCTTTGCCCAGTTAACCCAATTATGGGGCATTCCAGACATGGATCTGATGGCGTCCCGTCAGAACTTCAAGATTCCTTGCTACGGGTCCAGATCCAGGGATCCCAAGGCGACTCTAGTGGATGCATTAGTGGCGCCTTGGTCGTTCAACCTAGCGTATGTGTTTCCACCGTTCCCTCTCCTTCCCAGGCTCATAGCCAGGATCAAACAGGAGAAGGCCTCGGTGATTCTGATAGCTCCTGCGTGGCCACGCAGGACTTGGTATGCAGACCTGGTGAATATGTCATCGGCTCCACCATGGAAGCTACCTTTTGAGACAGGATCTTCTAGTACAAGGTCCATTCGAACATCCAAATCTAGTTTCTCTGCAGCTGACTGCTTGGAAATTGAACGCTTGATTTTATCCAAGCGTGGGTTTTCAAATTCTGTGATAGATACTCTGGTCCAAGCCAGAAAACCTGTGACTAGAAAGATTTACCATAAAATTTGGAAAAAATATATCTGTTGGTGTGAATCCAAGGGATTCTCCTGGAGTAAGATTAAAATTCCAAAGATTCTCTCCTTTCTCCAAGAAGGTTTGGATAAAGGGTTGTCAGCGAGTTCTCTAAAGGGACAGATTTCTGCTTTATCTGTCTTGTTACACAAACGACTGGCAACTGTGCCAGATGTACAAGCTTTTGTTCAGGCTTTGGTCAGAATCAAGCCTGTTTACAGACCCATGACTCCTCCTTGGAGTCTAAATTTAGTTCTTTCAGTTCTTCAAGGGGTTCCGTTTGAACCTTTACATTCCATAGATATTAAGTTACTATCTTGGAAAGTTCTGTTTTTGGTTGCTATTTCTTCTGCTAGAAGAGTTTCTGAATTATCTGCTTTGCAGTGTGATCCACCCTATCTGGTTTTCCATTCAGATAAGGTTGTTTTGCGTACTAAGCCTGGTTTTCTTCCAAAGGTTGTTTCCAACAAGAATATTAACCAGGAAATAGTTGTTCCTTCTCTGTGTCCGAATCCAGTTTCAAAGAAGGAACGTTTGTTACACAATTTAGATGTAGTTCGTGCTTTAAAGTTCTATTTAGAAGCAACAAAAGATTTTCGACAAACCTCATCTTGTTTGTCGTTTACTCTGGTAAGAGGAGAGGTCAAAAAGCTACTGCTACCTCTCTTTCTTTCTGGCTGAAAAGCATTATCCGATTGGCTTAAGAGACTGCCGGACGGCAGCCTCCTGAACGAATCACAGCTCACTCTACTAGGGCTGTGGCTTCCACATGGGCCTACAAGAACGAGGCTTCTGTTGATCAGATATGTAAGGCAGCGACTTGGTCTTCTCTGCACACTTTTGCCAAATTCTACAAATTTGATACTTATGCTTCTTCGGAGGCTATTTTTGGGAGAAAGGTTTTGCAAACCGTGGTGCCTTCCATTTAGGTAACCTGATTTGCTCCCTCCCTTCATCCGTGTCCTAAAGCTTTGGTATTGGTTCTCACAAGTAATGGATGACGCCGTGGACCGGACACACCAATGTTGGAGAAAACAGAATTTATGCTTACCTGATAAATTACTTTCTCCAACGGTGTGTCCGGTCCACGGCCCGCCCTGGTTTCCTTATCAGGTTTGAAAAATTTCTTTCTTTATACACTACAGTCACCACGGCACCCTATAGTTTCTCCTTTTTTTTTTTTCTCCTAACCGTCGGTCGAATGACTGGGGGGCGGAGCCTGAGGAGGGGCTATATGGACAGCTTTTGCTGTGCTCTTTGCCATTTCCTGTTGGGGGAGGAGAATATTCCCACAAGTAATGGATGACGCCGTGGACCGGACACACCGTTGGAGAAAGTAATTTATCAGGTAAGCATAAATTCTGTTTTCCTGATTTAATATTTCTGTCCGAAACAACCTTAGAAAGAAAACCAAACTTGGAACGAAGAACTACCTTCTCTGCATGAAATATGAGATAAGGAGAGTCACACTGCAAAGCTTAGAGTTTAGAAACTCTCAGAACAGAGAACTAGTAGTAAGAAACAAAACCTTCCAAGATAATAACTTAATGGAACTATGGAACGCATAGGCTCAAACTGAGCCTGTAGCAAAACTTAAAGTGATGGTAAACATCCGTGTGGGTAAATATATTTGAATTCTTCATTATTCAAATAACTAAGCTGCAACAAAAATACATTATTTTCCTACTTACTTTTATTTTCTTTTATTAATTTACTAATGCCGTTTTAGCACCTCTTAGCCCTGCCCCTCTAAGTTCAATACTAAAACTTATCTGACATGTATTGTGGTCCCACCCGCTCTACACGTCGGAGCTTCCTGACATGGATCGATTTTACCGCATGCGCACTGGTCTAAATGATGATTAGAAACACTTGTGATTGGAGGAGCATGTTTGAAGGCGACCGCTATATTGCACATGCGTATATCGGTTACATAGAAGTAAGCCTGTCTAACGACACGCTAATTAATTGGATGATGAAACAAAAGCATGAATTCACGACCGTAAGGAGCTGGAGGGTGACCACATCAAATTTTAGAAATCAAAAGATTGCAAATAATTTTTAATTAACATGCTAAGACGAAATTTGGTGGGTGAGCTTATTGAAACAAATCAACAATAATTATATAATTATTTAAGTAGTTTACCGGGGGCGGAGCTAGCCATCAAGGGAGCAAGATGTGTTCCGATAAAGCCTTATACACTTTACCACAGCTATTATTCCTACAAATTAGCGCCAAATGCTTCAAGACTTAAACTTTAGAAGGAATAGCAATAACCACTGAGTTGAGGGACAGATGGAGGCATAAAAATCTTAAGATCTTGCTCTTTTACCTGGGGACAACCACGTGGTATTACACATCACTAACTAGAGAGTCAAACGCCAACGTAGCTCATATGTAGCAGTAACCTGATCAATGAGCATCTATACTACTAGACACAGCAACAAAGCTTGGCATATCTAATTACAAGGAGGAGCGCTAAAGAGGTCTACTAAACCATAATAGAGCTGACCCCTATCCAAAATGGCGACGATACTACTGTTTCTGCAACAACTTGAGACAAAGCTGGACTACCATTTCCTCATGCTACATGAAGAACTTATTTCTGAGCAGAATTCTACAGGAGAGGAATTTGGACCCAGCTCAAGGGATTCACAGCATATGGATCATATACTAGCTGCCTCCTCCTCTCCACTGCAAAGACCTGGAGCTGAACACGGCTTTAACCGCTCATCCATGGACGCTCATCAACTTACCTCATTAAGAGACATCCTGTGTTTACAGCACACAGTCATCCTAGCAAAGATACCAGACTCCTACTCCAGCATCGATGAGCGCCCCTTTTGCGATGGAAGAAACAGCCAACCTCGCAGATCACAGTGTTTGTGGAGGTGTTTCCGATATTTTCCCAGCTGCTGGGACTAAGGCTCCAGAGACTAAACTGAGCTCACTGGTGAATATTACCCGAGAAGACGTCTGTCACATACAGAGAGTGGGCTCTGAAAATAGCGTTTCCGATTTTATGAATCCTAGCTTAAGTTTTGTTTAGATAATGTTTTGTTGTTGTTTTGTTGTTGTTTAGATAATGTGTTAGTGTTTTGCCTAATTGTATTGAGTGATTAACTAATTCACACCGCACACACTGGAGCTGCAAAATGGGTAGATTGAACCACATTTTACTGCTTTCCGGTCAAGCTCTCATTCTAGCCAACTCATCCCAGGAATGGTTAATCCTTCTACTGTTTAGATATGCTATACTTTACTACCAACAAGAGCCTACTCTAAATGCTGCGCACATATATACTTCTCCAGCTATTATTAAATGCATCATCTCTAGCTTAGACCACAGTATACACACAACATTGTCCCACATATCCCCTCAAGTATCAGTCCCTGCATACAGTATATAGGCTCTCGCGGCCTTCAATCAGAGCCTGGTTATCAGCGACATAAACTAGACTCCTATCCATAGAATTCCATAACGACAGGTGACACATTGTTTAGTGTATCCCCTCTTAATCACTTTCATTGACTCAGAACATACTTCCTCCTCACATTATAATCGGCAATAGACACATACATGTTCCCGCAATTTATCATATTAGATCTCCTGGCCCTGAATAGTTCTGCTGACACCTATGCCCATATACCACACAATAGATAATATGTATCACTAACGGACAACATATGACCTACCCTACTACCCCCACAGCTCTTTTCTTGTCTCAGCAATGTAGGCCCCTGAACTATATACACATTTCCCTCCAGACATCCATGTCTTAGAAAGTTTAGTAGATATTGCCCATACTACATCTCATCGCAGCATATAACTGTAGTTCACATGATATGACTGTGCTGTAAGGCCTTTTCTCATAGCTAATAATGTTCACAGATCACATGATGATAGGATCCAGGTTTCTTATGTTTATATCTATCATTTATATTATCACTGTCGCACTTTTTCATAATGCATATAGTAGATACTCACCTTGTCTCATACCTAGGTTAAATGTCTATAGGGCTAAAAGTCATTATTGGAGCTTCTCTGAGTCTATCACATCAATTATGTTTTGTTTTTTTTCTTCACCCGCTCATCAGAACCTTACTCATACTGTATGTTACATGTGATATGAAATACTGATATTCTAGCCGTCATGTAGAGATATGTAAGTAATTTTAAGCTGAACCCTCAACTATTATGGATCAATACTACCTAAAATACAGTCTCATAGAGGCTATTCCCTGAGTAACATCCCCCTCTTCTCATGCCAGGTCTTCTGTGACAAGGTAGACACTAGCACTAAAGTTCCATATCTCCTCAGGTCACAACCTCCTATTTATTCTCTTAATTTCTAGCTGAAGAAAGCCTTTAAAATTTAACATACCATGATATATATCGTCATCTTAGCTCATATACTAGATATCAATACGACCTACTCCCCCCCGACTCCACCCTTCCCCCTCACTCAAAGCGGCTTTTGACCGCTGACTCACCCTATTCCCCATCCAAACCATATTACTACTCATCTAATCCTGCAGGTGCATTCAGTATTCAATCCATCCTCTGCCTCCCACCCTCTAAAGGTGTTTGATTAAATTAATTCACTGACTCCCCTACTTATCATCGCTATTGTTACTAGGCTCTTCTAACCTAGGCACCTACTTTATATCATGATCCCCAATGTGAAGTAGAATATGGTTTACAGAAAAAGAGGTTACGAATAGTTATACCTGGTTTACATATCTTTGCTTCACCCATAGTTTATTTTTGTTAGATGACATGGAATGCTACTTGATAGAGTGGCATATATTGCTGTTACTCTTCAATGACCAATGTGATAATGTGTCTTTCTTCTGTAAACTGGTATCTCGCTGTTATATTATTCTTTTCTTTAAACCTTAATAAAAAAATATTTTAAAAATAAATAAATAAGTTTACCATCACTTTAAGAACCAGATTAAGACTCTAAGGTGGAGTCACAGATTTAAACACAGGCCTGATTCTGACCAGGATCTGACAAAAGGATTGTACATCCGGCACGTCCGCCAGACGCTTGTGCAACAAAATATAGCAGAAATCTGACCCTTGAGGGTACTGACAGACAACCCCTTCTCCAGGCCGTCCTGGAGAAAAGATAAGATTCTTGGAATCCTGACTCTACTCCAAGAATATCCTTTAGTCTCACACCAAAAAAGACATTTATGGTAAATCTTTCTAGTGACAGGCTTACGAGCCTGAATCATGGTCTCAATGACCGATTTGGAAAATCCACGCTTAGCAAAATCAAGCGTTCCATCTCCAAGCAGTCCGCTTCAGAGAAATGAGATTTGAATGAAGAAGGGGCCCCTGAAGTAAAAGGTCCTTCCTCAGAGGGAGTCTCCAAGGGGGTAGAGATGACATTTCTACTAGCTCTGCATACCAGATCCTGTGCAGCCACGCGGGTGCTATTAGAATCACCAACACTCTCTCCTGCTTGATCCGAGCAATGACTCGTGGAAGGAGAGCAAACGGAGGAAAGATATATGCCAACCTGAAGTTCCAAGGAACTGCCAGAGCATCTATCAGAAAGGCTTGAGGGTCTCTCGACCTCCACCCGTACTTTGGGATCCAATTCCAGTAACCCCCATTTGGTTGTTAACCTTGAGAACACTTCCGGATAAAGTTCCCACTCCCGGGGTGGAAAATCTGTCTGCTCAGGAAATCTGCTTCCCAATTGTCCACTCCTGGGATGTGGATGGCAGATAGACAGCAACTGTGAGCCTCCGCCCACTGAATGATTTGCGCCACCTCCTTCATGGCTAAGGAACTACGAGTTCCCCCAGGAGGTTGATGTAAGCCACTGAGGTTATGTTGTCCGACTGGAACCTGAGCCAGTTGAGACCAAGCCATCAAGGCGTGGAAGATTGCTCTCAATTCCAAAATGTTTATGGGGAAAGCCGATTCCTCCTGAGACCAAAGTCCCTGTGCCTTCAACGAATCCCAGACTGCTCCCCAACCCCTCAGGTTGGCGTCTGTGGTCACAAGTACCCCAGAGGGTCTCTGAAAGCATGTCCCCTGGGACAGATGTTCTTGAGACAGCCACCACGGAAGGGACTCTCTTGTTGGTTCATCCAGTATTATCCTCTGAGATAGATCTGCATAATCCCCGTTCTATTGGGCGACCATTCATAGCTGTAGAGGTCTCAGATGGCCGTACCGCAGACTGCAGGGACAGGCAAGCGGAAAGAATCTTGGCCCTTCTGATCTCCCTCAGAAATATTTTCATTGATAGGGAATCTATGATGGTTCCTAAGAAGATCACTCTTGTAGCCGGAACAAGAGAGCTTTTCTCCATGTTGATCAACCATGGGTACAAGATCTTTGTATAATCTCCCCGGGACCAAATACTGCCAATAGCGCTCCCAGGACTTTTGAGAAAAATTCTGGGAGTTGTTGCGGGGCCAAATGAAAGCACTACAAATTGAAAGTGTTTGTCCAGATGGGCAAATCTCAGAAATTTGAGATGATCCCTGTGAATAGGAACGTGTAGGTACGCATCCTTTATGTCCATGGTCGTCATGAATTGACCCTCCTGGACCAGATGAAGGATGGAACGCATAGTCTCCATCTTGAAGGACGGCAAGCTGAGAAATTTGTTGAGTAATTTTAGATCTAGAATGGGTCTGAAAGTTCCCTCTTTTTTGGGAACCACAAACAGGTTAGAGTAGAACCCTTGTTCCTGTATTGGGACTGGAACTATTACTCCCAAGAGGGAAAGATCCTGTACACATTTCAAGAAAGCCTCTGTTTTTATTTGGTCTACAGATAATCTTGAGAGGTGGAACCTGTCCATGGGAGGAAAAGTCTTGAACTCTAACTTGTAACCCTGGGAAACTATGTCCACGGGTCTGGGAAATCTTGTTTCCAAGATTGCGAAAACTGAGCGAGTCTGTATCCCACTTGATCCGATTCAGGATCGGGGGCAGACCCTTCATGCTGACTTAGAATCAACTGCAGGTTTCTTGAATTGTTTCCCCTTGTTTAGAGATTTAGTTTAGAGATTTAGAGTCAGATGCAGGTTTTTCCCACACGTAGTATCAGAAACAATTTCTGTCAGACCGGGTTCAAACAAGGTCTTACCCTTGTAAAGAATTGCTATAAGCTTAGACTTAGAGGAAACATTGGCTTACCAAGATTTCAGCCACAATGCTCTGTGCGCAAACACAGCAAAGCCCTATATTTTGGCATCCAATTTAATGCCCTGCAAGGGAGCGTCAAAATAAAGGAATTGGAAAACTTAAGAGCCGTAATCCTATCTTGGATTCCCTCTAAAGGAGTGTCTACCAGAAGAGACTCAGACAAGGCGCCGAAGCATTAGACTGCAGGTTGCCATCGGAGACCCTGATGAACATACATTTTCTTCAAATAAGCCGCCGGCTTTTCTTAAAGGAGCAGCTATCTTCAATAGAAATAGAAGTTCTCTTAGCCAGAGTAGAAATGGCCCCTTCTTACATTAGGCACCGATTGCCACTACTCCTTAATTGAGTCAGCAACAGGAAGCGTCTTTTTAAAGACAGGGGATGGGGAAAAGGAATCCCAAGCCCCTTCCATTCCTGTGCTATAATCTCCGTGGCACGGTCTGGCACAGTCAAGACCTCCACAGCGGAAGGACATCAAAGAATTTATTAAGCTTGTCAGATTTCCTAGGGATGACAACAGTAGGAGTATCTGAGTCGACAAGAGTAACCAAAAACCTCCTTTAACAGTACACAGAGGTGTTCAAGTTTACATCTAAAGGATACAACTTTAGCCTCAGAGGCTACCGACGTATCTTCCTCATCAGACTTATGAGAAAGGATAACTTGGGTAACAGAAGTTGGAGCAGAAACCCTACTTTCTAAATCTTTAATTTTCCTCTTGCGTTTACCCTGTAGCATGGGAAAAGACAGCTAATGCCGCAGATATCCCGCAGAGGATACCTGGGCAGCAATCTCTGCTTGCAAAAAAACTCCTCCAGGAGATTAAGAGGAACCGCAGGGCACTGCATGTGACGCCAATAAGGCTTGGGAAATATGAGGAGAAAGTTGTGGCATAGCATGAACAGCATCAACCTGGGAGACTCATGGCTCAGAAACAAGGAGTCTCAAAAAATATATTTTATTAACATGAACTGTGCTGTACCTTTAAGGATAATTAAATAAACTGTGCCTTAAATAATTAAACTTAGTAGTCCCCCAAAGGACTACCTGTGTCCTTAAAGCAATCTTACAAAAACCTTATGTACTGTACTTTTAAGGAAAATTAAATAAACTGTGCCTTTAATTTAAACATAGTAGTCCCCAAAGGACTATCTGTGTTCCTAACGTAATCTTCAAAATATGCAAATCATTTGGCGTGAGAAGACAATTTTCACATTAGGGACAATTTGATACTCTGATTTAGATGCCTACCTGTCCCCTCACCAACCGGACAGCAATTGCGATCCCACAGAGCAGCCTTTAGAAAGATCGTCATAACAACCCATTCTCCATCAAAAGCAGGTCTCCTAACACTGCGCAACAGCCTAGGACTGTATTGAGAAGTGCATCACATGACAGAGACGCTGCGCTACAGTCATAGGAGAAATCCCGCCTCAGCAAAACACCAGGGAGAAGTACCCGCCTCCAAATCAATGGAGATGGCTCCAAAATGGCAATCTGCGATTCTGTGTCGCTATAAGTACAAGCACATAGCTCTCTCTCAATCAGTGCCCTTTGAACACTGAGCCAGAGCCCAAAAATAAACATTAACCCCTGAACCACCAATACAAATAAAATGCAAGTTTTGCAATAAATGTCTCCCATTCACATGTACCAGTGCCTGCTGCCTGCAGTCCCATAATAAGTGCATCATTTTTGATTAACCCTTTAGTGCCAGTCTTTCCTTCCCAGAGGTAAACAAAAATGGCACTTTCCTGCACATACAGCTGTCCGGCAGGGGGGCAGCCCACCCGGTATGAGAGGAAGCCACTCCTCACAGAGACCTGTGGATAGAAGAAATTAACAGAGTAAGCCTACTCTGGCATTCTGTTTGAGGGCAGAAATCTTGTCAGGAAAATGCAGTGAGGCCCACCCCACAAGTTCCTAATGGCTTAAAAGCTACCACAGCCCTACTGAAGAGACTAACGTGGAGTACAGCTAAACCCAGCTTGTCAGGGAAGATCAGAGCAAGCCTGCTCAGGCTTCTAAAATAAAAAAAATCTTGATAGAAGAATCTTTTTTTTTTTTTTTAATTCATTTTTATTGGGGTATTTTTACAGTAATAAAATTAAAAAGACAAAATAAGACAATCGAAAAAAAGAACGGGATGAAAAATAAAATAACCACTTTGGTGGTAAAATCATACATGAAACATAATCGAAAATACAAATACCTTATAGGATACCATTAACCAAATGAAAACATATACATATTTTGTCAAATGAACATTACATCATATTCGATTGTCATCTCTTAGGAAGATTTACTTATACAAAAAAGAAACCCCTTCTGGGATACAGTAGAAATCAAAAATGTTAGATAAACATTGACCAAAAAATTAGAACTACCCAAAACTCCTAATACTTAGGTTGATCGTCTTAACCATCCTTCGGGGAAAAAAAAAAAAAAAATATTAGGGGAGAGGGAATGGGGCTTCTCCTGTCGCCTCTCCCCCCCTCACCCCCATGCATCCCCCGCTCTATCCCACCTCTCTGGCATTGGACACCCATAAGGGCGGAAACAACCCATGGAGAACTAGGTCTGCAAAGGTCTGGGAGCTCAGAAATGGCTTCAATATACTCTTTTGCACTGACAATGGGTAGGACTTGATTATAGGAAGCCATCTATGCATAAATTTACCAATGAGTTTTTCGGAGGAGAGCTGAAAATGAAAAGCTTCATAAGTTATTTGGAACTGGATTTCTCTAAGAAAAAGAGTAAAGGATGGGGCCTTATACGAACGCCAATTTTTAGTTATAAGACATCTGGCCACAAGGATAATAGTTGTATACGAGTCTACCAGAAATCTTTCTAGATGTGTATTTATTCTAAAAAAAAATACCATGTCAGCAGTAAGACAGCTAGTTAGATCGAAAGACCGATTGACCCAGTACTGGATTTTCAGCCAAAATTGCCTTATTTTTGGGCAAGACCAAAACATGTGAATTATATTAGCGTTCGGATGCGAACAACGCGGACAAGGGAAGATTTGTGAAGGGTAACAACGCGCCATTCTGGAAGGGGGGAAATAATATTTATTAGTAAGTTTAAAATGAGACTCTTTTACTGACACAGGAACCATACATTTGTATACTCTCTCCAAACTCTGCAAGATCCATTCAGGAGTGATAGCGGTGAATGTATTCTCCCAACTTTTACAGATTTTATCTACTGTTAATGCCCCTTGTTTAGCCAACATTATGTCATATGTAAGTGAAATTGAAGTGTAACCTTTTCTAAATTTATCAAAACAAGTGTTAATTTCGGTCCACCGGGACACCCAGTCCTCTGGTGGGGGATGCTTACTCACAAAATGCCTAAGTTGAAAATAAGCGAACAGATTGTCCCTGGGTAACTTATAAAGTTGAAACAACGAACCATATGGACTTATGAGTTGAGTTTCTGAAAAGACTTGAGCGACCCGTGACAAACCATTCTCTTCCCATTTCTCAAATACCTTGTATTGTACCCCAGGCATAAACTCAGGATTGGCTCTTATAGGCAAGAATCTTGAGAAATGAGGATCAACTTCTAAAATTTTACAGAATTTCTGCCAGGCCACTATTATGTTTTTAACCGAAGATAATGATTTAATTTTAGGGGGAAGATGTTTAATTACATTATGCACGACCGCTTTTAAAGAAAACGGGGCAATGCATTGTTCTTCTAGTTCAATTGTCGAGAAGCAGTTTGAATCGGTTAGCCAAGCTAGCGTAGCAATATTATACAGTTTTAAGCTAGGAAGGGCTAGGCCAGCAGAAGATTTTTTTTGAGTCAATTTCATCAGGGATATTCGAGACTTCTTATTACCCCATATAAATTTAACTATATTTTGATCAAACTTATTTAAATCCTTTTTTGAGAGAAATAACGGTAAGTTTTGTAAGAGATACAGTATCTGGGGGAATACGATGACTTTTATTAAGTTTACTCGTGCCGAGATAGATAAGGGAAAGGAGGCCCATAATTCAAGATTACTCTTGAGCTTCTCTAACAATGGTTCAAAATTCAAATTATACCATTTCAACGGGTCTCTGTGAAAAATAATCCCAAGATATTTAAGTCTATCTACCACTTTAAAGGGGTGATTAGAGCAACTTACCCTTGACTTGGAGATCCACAATAGTTCACTTTTTCCATAATTAACTTTGTACCCTGAAAAAGAACTAAAATCCGTCAGAATTTGTAATACTAAGGGTATCTGCACTTTTGTTTTCTCTAGGAACAATAAGAGGTTGTCAGCATAAAGAAGGGTTCTGAGATTGTGTGGCCCTATTGATATTCCGGATAATTTTTGCCTTAACCAAATAGCCAAAGGTTCTAGAGCAATATCGAATAGTAGGGGTGACAGCAGGCACCCCTGTCTCGTTCCCCTGCCTAATAATATCCTAGGAGATAATATGTTATTGATTAAAAGATATGATATTGGTGCCCTATATATTTTATGCACCAAGTTCATAAATTGATCGTGAAACCCAAATTGCTCTAGAACCCGAAAAAGATACTGCCATGTAATGGAGTCAAAGGCTTTTTCTGCGTCTAACGTCAGAATAGCCATATCTGTGGGAGCTCGATTTTTTTTAATTTTCTCTTTGTTCCACATGTAGTCCAGAAGCATGACTACTTTGCGTATATTTTTAGTAGAATTGCGTCCCTGAATGAAACCCGTCTGATCTGGGTGTATAATCTCGCCTAATCCTTTCGCCAGTCTATCTGCAATGATGGAGGTTAAGATTTTATAATCGTCTTTAAGCACCGATATTGGTCTATATGATGCTGGATCTTCTCTTTCCTTATCTTTTTTAAGAATTAGGGTAATATTAGCAGCTGTAAATAGATTAGACATGGTTTTATTAGAAGAGAAGTAGGCATTGTATAGCCTTTCCAATGTGAAAATGACCTCATGAGAAAGTATTTTATAATATTCTGAGGGGAGAAAGTCAGGTCCAGCTGCCTTATTTAGTTTTGTTTTTTCTATTGCTTTAAGAATTTCTTCCCCCGTGATGTGTGCATTTAGTTCTAAGAGACGATCTTTGGACAATTGGGGAAGTTTGATCTTTGATAAGAAGTTATCCATGTTTAACAAATTAACATCTGTTTTATTGTAGAGATTTTGGTAAAAGTTATGAAAAACCTTTCTAATGTTTTCACTATCCCTGTATCTTTGGTTACCATCTTTAATAGCCATAATGAAGTTTTTACTCTTCCTATTCCTTGTTAAGTTAGCGAGATGTTTTGCTGAAATCCCGTGGTATCCTTTAAACTTTAGGTTCAATTTAAGTTCTTCTCTATGCGATCTTTGCTTGAGGAAGACCTCACGATTATTTTTGGCTTCGCAATACTTATTCCAGTTACTAGCTGACTTGGTATTGTAGAAATTTTTAAGAGCGTTTTTCACATGGTGTGCTAATTGAATTTCGGTTGCCCTATTTTTTTTATTCAAAGTGTATAAATAAGATTTAATTTCCCCTCTCAATACAGCCTTAGAGGCCTCCCAGAATAGCTTGATGTCATTTAGTTGGGCAATATTAAAGGTGACATAATCCCTCCATTTTTGCTTTAGCCAGAAAACAAATCTAGGATTATTATAAAGAAACCTCGGGAATATAAAACCTTGGTTTTTGTCTTTTGGCTTGTGCAAAGATGGGAAGGCTAATGAGATAATAGCATGATCTGATATAACTATATCATTAATTTCAGGTTTAACTTTTAGAATGGAGAGAGATTCTGAAATTAAAAACATGTCAATTCTTGAAAATGTATTGTATACTTTAGACTCACAGGAAAATGTTATCGAATCTGGATTCTCAATACGCCAGATGTCTAGGAGTTTAAGTTTCTGCGAAAATTGTTTCAAACATTTTGCCCTTTTGTTATACTCTTTTGAATGTTTCTGAGTTAATCTATCTATTTCAGGGCATGCAGCGATATTAAAATCACCCCCTAGAATCAGATTCTGAGAAACGAATGGAAATAGTTTAAGTTTGATTTCCTCCCAAAATATGGGAGTATGAGCATTTGGTCCATAAATATTACAAAAAACAAAGTCAACATTGTTAATCACAATTTGTAAAATAATGAATCTAGCTTGCGGGTCACGTTCCACTTTTTTAATTGTATACTCCAGATTTTTATGTAAGAGAATAGCTACACCTGCCTTTCTATTATTGACTGGGGTGGCAATGACCTCTCCCACCCATTTTATCTTTAATTTCAGAATCTCTGAATCTTTTAGATGTGTCTCTTGTAAAAATACTACCTCTGGGTGATGTTTAGCTAATGTTTTAATAATAAGTTTACGTTTCATTGGGGAAGTTATGCCACCTACGTTCCATGAAAGTATATTAAGGTTTTGGCACATATTTAAAATCAATCAGCTTTACTGGAGCAAGACGGATAAAAGAGCCATACACGCGACCCGTGTGGAGGGAAGAGACGAGCAGGGAGCGAGGGGAAGAGAGAGCAGAGGAAAAAAACCATATTTCTAAAATACTAAAAAGAAAAAACACCAGTACTACAACAACGTACCATTTATCTAAATTCTTATATATGCTAAGGCATTCAGACATAATATAGATGAACCACATAGGATTTTCAAAATAACTATCTATATTCCTTTCGGGGAGTCTTTCCCTTATATTTCCTTTTCCTTTACCTCCTCCCCCTTCCTTCAAATAAAACTCCATACACGGTCAATTAGTCCCTACGATATTCCTTGCTGCCAAAAATTCCTGCGCTTCACCTATAGTATTGAGCGTGATTTGTTTGTCTTGAAATTCCAAGACAATTTTAGCCGGATATAATAGACGGGCCTTAAAGCCATTATGAATAAGCTGGGAGCAGTAAGGGGCCATTAATTTCCTCTTAGATGAGGTTTCGCTAGAGAAATCTTGAAATAATAATAGTTTGTTGTTATCTATTATAAGGGCATCCTTTTTCTTATAGGCTTTCATAATTTCCACTTTGTCCTGGAATTTCAAGTATTTAACTATACTCATCCTATTTTGGGGTGAACCATTTGAATTATTTTTGGGGGGACCTATCCTGTGGGCTCTTTCCACAGTTAGCGGTAATAGAGCAGGGGCAAAACCTAAAGCTTGTGGGAGCGTTACTGATGTAAATTTCATTAGGTCTTTATATCCTATCATTTCAGGCAAACCTATAATTCTTATATTATTTCGCCTGGAGCGATCCTCCAGGCGATTAAGTAGGGTATTAATTTGAGCTTCTTGTGCATGAATTTGCGAGTCTTGGGTGTTGGTTAAATCCTCTAAGTCTGAGATCCTATTCTCAGCCTCTGCCAATCTATTAGAAAAATGTCTCACTTCGGTGGAGAGAGCTAGGATGTTGGTAGAAATATTAGCTAGTTCCGTTTTGATATCATTGAATTGAGGCGCTATCAACTCAGATAATTGTGTTAATATAGACTGTGGGTCTGGTAAAGGGTTACCCATCTCTTGATTAACCTCTGAGCCACTAGTATCTTGAGCTTTTGTTTTTCGATCTTTTATTTTGGGGGGCATTTTTGGTGAACTGTGTTTCCCTTGTGTCATGAATTTTTCCATAGGTCAGTGAAAAAACCACTTATGAGCAACAAAAATATATATGTCTCTATATGTATCTACCTCTTTTAGGTGTGATAGTGTATGTGCATGGGCCGTTATGGGTCCAGTGAAAGTTGAAGTGTTAACGTGTAATATTACTTCTTTCTACTATGACAAAATCGATCGTGAAAAGGTGGACTATACCTACAAAATAAGAAAAAAGGGAAAAAAAAAGAAATAAAACAATATCTTTAAGTGAACGTGCGTGTGAACAAACAAAAGAAAAAAAAAAAAAACACAAAAAATAGAGTGGCCCCCCCTATAAGGAACAAGATTTGCTCTGCTCAGGATTTTAAACTTCTTTCTTTTCCTTCCTCCCTTCCTTCTGTCCTCTCTCTGCCTCCCCCTCTCTCAGAAAAAGAACCTCATTAATGGTAAGGGGCTAAATTTATAAATACTTCTTAGACAGCAATGATCTATTAATTGCCCTTTATAAAAGAATTTTTCTTCTCTTATCTCTCTTTTCTCACTTTTCCTACTCCTTACACCCTTTTCCTGTGGGGAATTGCTCTTTCAAGAATCTCTTTTGGGCTTTACATAAGTATACTTTTACTCAAATACTGAGAATATAAACTTAAAAAACGAGCTGATTATTATGTCACAATACACCAGTCCTAACTCTCTGATGGCTGCTTTATTACTTTTAATATTATTCTTGTTTTTTTTTTTTTTTTCCCCTTTTAATATAAAAATAAATTTCTGAAAAAAATACAAACAATCCACAAGAAGCTGGTTCTACTTTATAGCTGAATCTAATTTCAGCTTTGCAATTTACGAACTGAGATATTTATTCAAACACTAAGAATAGGAACCTTTTAGCAAAGAGCTAACAATATTGTGTCCAATGCGGCAGTCCTAATTCTCTAATGGCAGCCGTAATACTTTTGATACTATTCTTTCTACTTTAGCACCATGGAGAGACACATGAGGATTAATAGACTTCAGCACACTTAGGTCTTTTTAGCAATGTTCAACTTGTAAATATCTTCTCCATATATCAGAAACTTCAGGTAACCAGGTGAGTCTCTGAATAAAGTATGAGCAGATCATGAAAAGCTGATACTGCTTTATCCCTTCAGTAGTTGCACAAAAGAAAGATACTGTGAAGCTATAGATACTCCAAATAAAAAGCTGGTAGACTCTGCAACAACGATCCCAAAATTTGGTAATGATTAATGTAATTGTCACATAGTCAGCTATCAGTATAGCAGTAACGGTTGTCACCTCAACAGCAAACATACAATGTCAGGCACCCTCCATTCATGAGCCCACCGGCTCAAGTGTAAGATACTGGGAACCAGGACTTGGTGTAATACTTGCAGTTTCTTGGGGAGTATAAGGATCCAAACCAATACCACAGCCAGAGTTTCCACTTTGAAAGATCTGAAGAGAGAGCGCGTGCCCACTTGAAGCAAGGTACTGCTTACGGCCGATGATCCGTGTCTCGTCAAACAAGAGGTGTTCTTTCGGTAGCTGGCGGGCAGAAGATTTACTCCCAGGGGATAGGGGGTGACACTCGGATCTCTCCGTGAGTCAGCAACCCCTCTCAACCACAAGCGAGCAACTTCCGCCGCCAGGCCTGGGGCTCGTCCTTTACTTTCGACCGGACCACTGCTTCAGTATCGGATATCCCTCTGGTGGATCACTTGCGTCTGTGTGATACTTCTGTAACAGCAGCGGATTACACCGCACGTCTTTTAGGCTTCCTGCAGCTTGACGCCAGAAGGCGATTCTGTGCCCAAACAAGCCCAGGTGAGTGTAGGCCTCGGGGCTGTAAGTGTGGGGAGATGGAGCGCGGGTACTCTGTTCCAGCAACCGCTCTGGAGGATCACTGTGACGTGAAGGCTCCTCCCCAAACAGGAAGTCTTGATAGAAGAATCTTAATCAGACACATAAAACTTCACCTCCTCCTTGCACTGAAGGCAAAGAGAATGACTGGGAGTTGTGGGAAGTGATACTTGCTCTTGCCTCTTCTTGCTGGCCAGGAGTGATATTCCCAACAGTTATTGATGATTCCGTAGACTCACAGTGTCTTAAGAAAGAAATTTAGTTTTCTTTCCATAAGGCAGGGAGAATCCACAACTTCATTCCTTACTGTTGGGAAAATCATACCCAAGCTCCAGAGGACACTGAAGGACTAAGGGGAGGGAACAAAAAGGAGGCGGACCCTAGTCTGAGGGCACCACAGCTTGCAAAACCTCTCTCCCAAAAGCTGCTTCAGTTGAAGCAAACACATCAAAATTGTAAAATTTTGAAAAAGTATGTAAGGAGGACAAGGTAGCCGCCTTACAAATCTGCTCCATAGAGGCCTTGTTCTTAAAAGCCCAGGAAGAAGCTACTGCTCTAGTGGAATGAGCCGTAATCCTCTCAGGAGGCTGTCTCATAAACTAGACGGATGACACTCCTCAACCAGAAAGACAAGGAAGACGTAGTGGCCTTCTGACCCCTTCGTTTACCTGCATAAATGACAAACAAAGATGAAGATTGTCTCCTTAGTTGCCTGAAGGTAAAATTTCAAGGCATAAACCACATCTAGATTGTGAAGCAAACGTTTCTTCACAGAAGAAGGATTGGGACACAAGGAACGAACAACAATCTCTTGATTAATGTTCCGATCTGACACCACCTTAGGAAACCTAACTTAGTACGTAAATCCACGTTATCGGCGTGAAAAACAAGGTAAGTGGGATCACACTGCAAGGCAGAAATCTCTGAGGCCCTGCGAGCATGGGCAATAGCCAACAGAAAACGAACCTTTCAGGATAACAGTTTAAGTCAACAAACGGAGCCTACTGCTACACACTAAGAACAAGGTTGAGACTCCAAGGCAAAGCCACCATTCTAAACACAGGCTTGATCCTAGTCAGGGCCTTAACAAAGGACTGCACATCCGGAAGCTCAGCTAATCTCTTGAGCAGCAACACCAACAGGGCAATAGCTGTCCCTTCAGGGAACTAGCAGATCGACCCTTTTCCAGTCCATCCTGGAGAAAGTTTAAAATTCTGGCAACCTTAACCTTATGCCAAGAAAAACCACGCTCTTCACACCAGTGCAGCTAAGTCCGCCACACCTTATGGCAGATGCTTACGAGCTTGAATCAAAGTGTCAATAACACACTCAGAGAAACCTCTCTTGGCTAAGACTAAGCGTTCAATCTCCATGCAGTCAGCTTCAGAGAATCTAGATTTTGATGTAGGAAGGGACATTGTAGTAGCAGGTCCCTGCAACAGGGTAACCTTCATGGAGGAGATGAGGACATCCCCACCATATCCGTAAACCAAGTCCTTGGCGGCCAGGATGGAGCAATTAGAATCACCGGTGCTCGCTCCTGCTTGATTCGTGCCAGCACACAAGGGAGAAGATGTAACGGAGAAAATAGATGAATCTGAACCTCCAGGGAACCGCTAGAGCATCTATTAATTCTGCTTGAGGATCCCTCGATCTCAACCCGTACCTGGGTAGTTTGGCATTTAGACGGGAGGCCATGGAGTTTATCTCCGGCATCCCCATCTGGAGCATATCTCTGTAAATACCTCGGGGTGGAGAAACCATTCCCTTGAGTGAAAAGATTGCCTGCTGAGGAAGCCTGCTTCCCAGTTGTCCACACCCGGAATGTGGATCGCTGACAGCATACAGTTGTGGGTCTCCGCCCATTCCAGGATCTGAGAAACCTCTCTCATAGCTAAAGGAACTCCTCGTTCCTCCCTGATGGTTGATGTAGGCTACCAAAGTTATATTGTCCGATTGGAATCTGATAAACTGGGACGAACCCAGAAGGGGCCAAGTCTTCAGGGCATTGAATATTGCCTGAAGCTCTAAGATATTGATCGGCAACGTGGACTCCTTCTGAATCCACAGACTCTGTGCCTTCCTGGCACCCCAAACAGCTCCCCAGCCGGATAGACTTGCGTCCGTAGTCACAATCTCCCAGGACGGTCTCGAGAAGCATGTGCCTTGGGACAGGTGATCTTTACAGAGCCACCAAGAGAGCGAATCAGGCTGTCCAGTATTATCTGTTGAGATAGGTCTGAATGGTCGCCGTTCCATTGTCTCAGCATGCATAGTTGTAAGGGTCTAAGATGAAATCTGGCAAAGGGAATGATGTCCATACAAGACACCATGAGGCCAATCACCTCCATACACTGGGCCACCGAAGGACTGATGTTAGCTTGCAATGTCTCGGTATCCATGAAGATCTTTCTAACGGATCAGAGTCTATAACTGTACCCAGGAAATTCACCCTGGTATGTGGAGTAAGAGAACTATTTTCCAAGTTTAGCTTCCATCCATGTGACCAAAGAAGATTTAGAAGGAATTCTGAGTGCTCCCTTGCTAGACCAAAAGATGGTGCCTGTGCCAAGATATCATCCAGGTAAGGTGCTACTGCGATACCTCGTGCTCTGGCAACTTCTATGAGAGCTCCCAGAACCTTTATAAATATTCTTGGAGCAGTAGCTAAGCCAAATGGAAGTGCTATGAACTGGAAGTGTTGGTCCAGAAATGCAAACTTCAGGAATTGAAAATGTTCCCTGTGTATCGGAACGCGAAGATATGCATTCTTCAGGTCTATGGTATTCATAAACTGTCCTTCCTGAACCAGAGGAAGGATTGATCTTATTGTCTCCATCTTGAAGGATGGGATGCTTAGAATTTGTTTAGGCACTTGAAATCCAGAATTGGATGAAAAGTTCCCTCCTTCTTGGGAACCACAAAGAGGTTTGAAAAAAAAACCCAGACCTCTTTCTGATACAGGTACCGGGACAATTACTCCTAAAGAGACTAGGTCCCGTACTCAACCTAAAAAGGCAGTCCTTTTCTCTGGTCTTGTAGACAGTCTGGAGAGAAGGAATCTTCCCCTTGAAGGGGAGAGAAAATAACCTGGATGTAGAAGTCTTATCCGCAGACCAAGACTTCAACCAGAGAGCCCGGCAGGCTCGAACCGCAAAACCTGAAGCCTTTGAGTAGTAGTATCAGAGTCCTCCATAGCTTTGGTATGTAATTCCAAAAAACAAGTTACAAAAAACAAGCGTTTTAATATAAACAGGCACCTTTACAATCCCAATGGCTGGGGCACTCACCACCTCCTAGACCCAGACAAATGATCAGTGAAACGCTCTCCTCAGGAGTGCTGTCTGCAGCAGGATCGCATGGAAGGGAAAGAGGCCGCACCCGGTCACGTGGTTCGCAAGACAGGACTTTCCCTGCTATGCAAAAGAGTGTTAAGCTAAAATGAGCTGTGCAACACTCAAAAACTAAAGTGAAACCTGTCTGTTCCCAAGCCAAAAGCACACAGTCTTATGAGCCCAAAAACTAAAGTGAAATCTGTCTGTTCCCAAGCCAAAAGCACAGTCTTATGAGCCCAAACCTAATGCAGAACATAAAAATCCCTATAACTGTTCTCAATAATCTCCCTAAAGGAGATATTAACCTTTTATCCTATTGAGGTATAGAGTAATCACACTGTGACCCTATACAGGAGTCCCTGCTATAACAATAAAGCAGACTTACCCTTTAGGATCCATGCTGTGGAACAGATACAGCCTCTCAAGTAAAACAGCCTTGTAGCGACGCTCTGACAGGGACCTGAGTGATTAAAAACACTGATTGCTCAGGAGTTGTTAGCTAACAGCCTGGATGGTTTCACAGAAAAACTTAACCTGCATCTCCAGACTCCAACTTTCACCAATACTTTCACTTAGAAGTTTATATGATTACTTAAAATTCCAGTCCTCTCTTGAAGGGAACATACCCATTACAGGACTATCCGAATCTTCTGCCACTTCACTGCCACCTACTCTAGTGACAAAAGGTAAAGAATGACTGGGAGGATAGGGAAAGTGGGAGAGATATTTAAGTCTTTGCCTCCTCCTGGTGGCCAGGTGTTGTATTTCCCAACAGTAAGGAAGGAAGTTGTGGACTCTTTCTGCCAGGAAAGAAAGCTTGTAAGGTTATTGTTGCTGTAGTGTAGAGCTTTAACCTACCACCCTCAGATGACTACCAGACCCTTCCCAAACACCATCACCCACCCCACTGGTCACCACCATTTCAGGTACTGGCAGACAGTCTGCCACTGCAATCAGTCCACTATGCAGTATAAAGTCATGACTAAGGTCTGAATCGTCGTCGTTGCAGTCAGACTCAATAAAGACCCTTTGGTGCTTTAAGGTGGTGCGGCTGTTCTTTCCTTTTTGCTGCATTGTTTGGGGTATTGTGCTCTACCCTTGCAGCTTGCACACCTGCTTCTTTTCCTCAGGTGCTGGATACTTTGGACATTTCATATGGTAAGGAAGCACAGTCAGCTGACAGCAGAGACCACAGCATATGTCTCTGTGTTGGAGGTAGGTGCTACATCAACACAGTAGTACCTACGTTCAAATTGCGCATGCGGTTAAACATGTTAATATTAAAGGGATACTAAACCCAAACTTTTTCTTTCATTATTCGGATAGATCATGCAATTTTATGCAACTTTTTAATTTACTCCTATTATCAATTTATTTGTTCTCTTGGTATCCTTATTTGAAAAGCAGGAATGAAAGCTTAGGAGCCGGCCCATTTTAGGTTCAGCATCTGGGTAGCACTTAATGTAGCCACCAATCAACAAGCGTTATCCAGGCTACTGAACCAAAAATGGTCTGGCTCCTTAATGCCTTTTCAAATAAAGATACCAAGAGAACAAAGAAAAGTTAATAATAGGAGTAAATTAAAAAGCTGCATGCTCTATCTGAATCTTAAAAGAAAAAAAATGTGTGTTTAGTGTCCCTTTAACTTCTCCTTGCTGAGCATGAACAAAGTAAATGATTTCACTGACATGTGGAGGGCATTATATATATATAAAAGTCTCATTTGTTAGCAGAATTTTTTTTATTTCAGAGCAGTTCTGGGTCATATTTCTAGAAAAACCTTAAGCATATTTATCATATCTTCTTGGATGTTGCCAGGTAAAGCCCTATGTGAACTTTCTGCTTCTGGGGATCTCTAATGCCATTAAATGATCTGTGTGTTTTTTTACATATTTTGTATATGATTGATGTATATCATTTTATTGTTTTATTTTAGTGCTCTGATTGAATATGACAAATAGATTTGAAAAGGTAAATGATGGGTCACAAGGTATAAAATAATTTAATATATTTTGTACATTAAACAAAGGTATCTCTGGTCTAATCACTGTGTAAAGCTTCATATCTTTCATCATTAGAGCCGCATCCTTTTAATTTAAGTTCCAGGGGTTCCTCTCCCAGTAGTCCATGAATGACTACAGTGGTCTCATACTCTGTACTGGTCCTAGAATGGCAAATAGGCAAAACATGTTTGTGTTAGAGGAGACACCTATAACATGGAAGAGTGAATGTATTAAAGGGTCAGTAAAGTCAAAATTTAAACTTTCATGATTCAGACAGAGCATGTCGTTTAAAAAAAAAAAAACTCTCCAGTTTACTTCTATTATCTAATTTTCTTCATTTTCTTGGTAACCTTTGTTGAATTGCATATCTAGGTAGGCTCAGGATCATGATGCACTACTGGGAGCTAGCTTCTGAATGGTGGCTTCACATATACACCTCTTGTCATTGGCTAACCCAATGTCTTCAGCTAGTTCTAAGTAGTGCATTGCTGCTCTTTCAACAAATGAAACTAATTTGGTCATAGAAATAAATTGGAAAGTTATTTAAAATGGTCTGTTCTATCTAAATCATGAAGAAAAAAAAACATTGGGTTTTGTATATTTTTAATTTCTATAGCAAATTGCATATATAAATTGATATGTTAAAATCCGGAATTAAAAGTGATTACAATCCAATAGATCCAGCACCAACAAACCTTTATTATAAAAGGGAACCCAGGAGACAGTCTCGGTCTCAATGCTCCCTAATATACAGCCTGAAGACTCCACAGCACTAATAAATAACCTTTAAGGGATGCTCAGATGCAGGCAACTGAGGAGTCTTTGGAAAGTTATAAAACTATCATGCATTTATACACAATAATAAAATAATGTCAATGGAATGATAAAATACATGTTTCAGGAAAGCACCCGAGTATAACTGAGCATATAAAAATAACCACATCATGAAGACTATAGAGCTTTAAAAACAAGCCAGATGAATGTTCCGTAATATCTCATTTTGTTTTCCATATTTCATTCATATACCATTCTTAAATAACGATTATATTAGAAATGAAAAATCAAATTAGAAACTGAAAAATGCTTTCAACCTCCAGCTTGAGAGACCCTGCCTAATTTTGCAAATAATGGCCAAAAATTCCTAGTACCAGATGTGCAAAGCTGATACAGACTCTCCCACAAACTCACTGCTATAATTAATTCAAGAGGTAGATCTACCACATACTGACTCTAGTTCTGCAGCTAACGCATTTCACTCTATTTGCTTGCCTGCTGCCCCTCACTCATCCGCAGTTTGCAACTGTTTGCGCAGCTCAGCTGTCACTGTTGCCCTAGAGCATTTAAACAGCTGTGTGCAGAGTGTAGGCAACACACCAGTAGCCTTGGCTATGCCACTGGACAGATACCCTACATGATGGTCCCTTAGTCCGCATCCTATTTGCCCGACTGCTCAGTCCACCCCTATCTGTAACATAGCTCTGAATCTGCCCCCACACAGCAGGCTTGTGCAATAAAGCTAATCAGAGGCTGGATCTCAATGTTAATGTGCTGGAAATCAGGAAGCTACAACTCCTACAATGTAGCTTCTCACTAGTAACTGTTTTGATTATTTATTGAATCTGTTAATAAAATCCTACCTTACTCTTAAAGGGCCAGTAAACCCTTTGCAATGTTTATATCAAATGTTTATGCGTAATGAAAACACGTTGCAATATATTTTCATTATTTATCTTGCCCCTTTTCACTTAATTTAGCTCTGAAAATTCAGCAAATTCTCATAAGTTGAAATGCACCCTGCTGACTTCCCAAGGCTAAATCTGCCACATATCGGTCCCTAATTGGCTTTATTAGACATCTGCAAAGCAATACACTTTATACTAACATTATGACTGTGTCAGTGGACTAAAGCCCAGATTAGAGAAGGCAAATGGTGGGTGGAATTTGGCTATTAAAAAATATAATGGCAGTAAAGTGGATGTTAATTTGTTTTTAAAACTGTAAGATTTAGCTGATATGTTATTCTAGAGGCAACACAACAGAAATTGATTGTAATTACAAGGCTATTACTGTTCCTTTAAAGGGACATTATACACCAATTTTCATATAACTACATGTAATAGACACTACTTTAAAGAATAATATGCAGAGATACTGATATAAAAATCTAGTATAAAATCTTTTAAAAACATAGTTAGAAGCTCCCAATTTAGCACTGTTGATGAGGTTAGACTGGGACACCCAATAAAATGGGCTGAGCAGACCCTCCCTCCCCTTCCCCTGCATATGAAATGACCCATTAGACAAATAGGATCAAGTTGGAATCTGTAGACATCAGAATACATGTAAAGCTGAAGGGCTTGGTTAGGAGTCTGAAAATCAGCACAATGTTATTTAAAAATAAGCAAAACTATACATTGTTACAAAAGCACTCCCAGATGAGCTATATAAATGGAACATCTACAAAACATTTATGAAAAATAAATAAATCTAGTGTACAATGTCCCTTTAAATATTGTGCAGCTGACAGCTTACTTTAAAACAGCTTTGTCACCTTGAATTAATTTAAATAATTTGTATTTATATCTGTTTTTAAACAAATTATATCAGCCATTTTATTATTTTCTGAATGTGTATTGCGCAATTACATACAAATGGTGCTTACTTTACCATACGTATACTTTACAGATTCTTTATTGTCTGTGTATAAATTGTAGCCATGTGCATTCAGATTATTTGTAAGGAAATGAATGCTGAATATGGCCACTGCCAGCGGCATTCAGATATTTGTATTTGCAGAGATCCTAATGTGTTGCACTTACGCAAGAAGAAATCCAGCTAAGAAAATAGCTTAATGCTGCTGGCGGCGGCCATATACAGCATATGTTTCCTAACTACAGTCTGATTGCACATACCTAACAAGTTGCTATATTTAGTTTAGTTATAAACAAGTCAGTATCTTTCCCCCTGTAGAATTAATTTATAAATCAGGATCTATACTCTCTTATACCTTGCAGTGAATGTGATTTGTATAGATTCTTTGCTGGCAGAGGTAAGGTTCAGATGTGCACCAAGAATTCCGCTGCTGGGTGAAATGGAAAATATCTCCTGGTCACTGTGTCGCTCTTCTTTGTCTGCAAAAAAACAAAACAAAGGGCTATTAAACGCCAAACTGAATTCCCCATAAAGGGCTAGATTACATATGGAGAACAATCGATAGAACAGGGTGCGCTATCGTCTCCGTGAGCTTGCACAAAGGATAATGCACAATCAGGTATTACAACTGGATGACTAAATATTTTAACCACAGCATCTTAACGTGGCCAAAACTTGTAATGGATCGTGCAGGGAGGGATATTACCACACTCATTGTGCTCGTATTACAAGTGACTCCAGCACAATCCAAAATACCACTGTAAAATGTAGCACTTTTTTTTTTTAAATAATTTTTTTTATTGAGGTATTTGCAGAAAACATATATAAAACACAATACACCTTTTTGTCAAAGAAAAAAAAACAAGATACAAACAGAAGTAGCCAAAACATTTCGGCGTCTATATAATACATTGACTAAAGGATAATGAGACCTCAGTTTTTTAATAATATATCATGTATAACTGACCAGTTAGAAACATAGTTTTAGGCCCCATGGACCAAGAGTATAGAAAATAAAGGATATCTGATGGTCAGAAGTCTAGCTCCTTAGGAGCTTCGAAAAGGAGCATGAATACTTATATAGACAAAAGGGAAAGGGATATTCAGCGGGTGAGTACCGCTATATATAGGAGGGAAAAGGTGGAGGGCGGAGCCATATATGTATGACAATATTTTAGGGAACTTGGAGGGGACTTTTTAGTCCTGCCAATGAAGGAAATGAAATGGACCATGAAGCTGGGTTAACTATCTAGTTGTTGTTAGGTATGCATATATATATTCAGTGGGGGTATATGTGAAAATTGAATAATCTATAGGTAAACAGATAATATATGGTTCGCTAATTCCTTAACTTAGATGAGATAGAAGGCTCAGGTAACATGGGTGTTTTATAGTTATAGGGGGATATAGTGGGGAGTAGGCCCTAGGGTTATGATGGTATATGTTGGGATTAGGTATCAATAGCATGGAATAACCTAAATCATAACTAGGCTAGCAAGGGAAGGGAGGTCACTTGTAATGTAGGGCAATATCAGAAATTAAACCCTTAATCCAGAGTTATCAAGCGTGCAGGTCCTCACTAGATCAAAGTAAATCAAATAAGTCAAAAATGAAGGGCAGTATATTAGTACTAGCATGCCTCTGGTGATATATCAGTGTTGCAAAGCATAAAAGATAGGAACGCTCCCTGTATTAAATAATAGCTTACCTACAGGTAGATATACATACTCCCTGATAGTGAGATATTTAGGAGCTAGGTTGGAGCCTGTATTAAACAATTATAGGAAAGTATATTTAATATAAATAACCCGTGTAGCCTCTGATGGCACTGTTGGGTTAAGCTCCGATAGAGAGACTATCTATTTAGTTTGATTCTCATACAGTAGATTTTAAAAATATAACTTGGGAGCACACACATTGTATCAGAGCATGAAATATTAACTAATCTGGATCAATATCTATAGTGGGCAACTAATTCACAGTCATAGTATAACAATAGAGGCAAACATCAAGGCCAACTCATGCACCCTAGAGAGCTTTTGAACCCGACAGAAACATATCAATGCCGAATTTCCCAAGTTCTTAGGCAATACTTAAATATCTCTACAGTGTTACCCTTAATATGTTCTCTACAAACCTGTGGGATGTTGAAGTGTGAAACTCTAAGCATTGAGTGACTATATAAAAAGGTTACTAGGATGAAGGTTTGTTATAACGAAACCCCACGTGAACAACTACTACTCATATAAGTACCTAGAAGACTTCCTCCTCGTATAGAAAGGCATAAAACTAATCTTCCACATCTCCAGAAGTCAGAACTTAGTAATCGTAACTACAATCTGTAGGTATAGCGCTTGTAACAGGGCACTACATATATATAACAATAAAAACACAAACAGTCCCACTAAAAATAAAGAGTCATACAGAACAACATATAAAAATGATATAAGCATATATAAGAGCATATTATTTTTGTTTCAGTACAAAGTGGCTATTAACTTGTTTATGAGCTAGCTAAATTGTTAAACACGCGGTCATTTGGAATCTAGGACTGGCAAGCGGGCACATTGCACATATAATAGAACCCATTCACTCCCCAGTAGGGGTAGTTAGGGTCATAGCAATTGGACATGTAGACTAGATTCTTTAACACCGGGCCATTTAAAGTAGCATGTAGCTGAACTATGCATTCTCAATAATGTGATACAACTGGTATTCTAAGAGGAATTAATAAGTCATGCTTATAGTGGATGATAATGTTCTTCGTACATGCTTATCTAAACAGTGATTGTCGCCATACGAAATATATAATGGAGACATTTACACTAAAAAAAAAAACCTCAAACATTAAAGGATAGCGAGCTAGTTAATAATATATAATAGAATGGGAAGTTCCCTGACCTTATTTTGCTAGGTTAGGCTAACAATCCAACTGAGCCCTACTAGAAAGAAGTACTTAGCAATGCAAGTTGTAGTAGCACTAAAGCTTAGTGTATAGATATTAATAATAAAGCTTCAGCTTCCATATGCAGTCCTAATGTAAAAATATCTAATAAAATAATGTAAAGGGATATCAATCCTTCCAGCTTAAGACATTTCCTAGGATTACAGACATCACATGGGTTGCATAGAACAAAACAAATAGAGCAAGCATTTTAGGTTAAATACATGGAAATGTAAATGCCAGCCCCAATGGTGTCATATATCCTATATCTCTTTAGTATGCAATTTAACAGGCTAATATCTAAGTGCCAATATATTCTAGCAGGGGGGTGTTAAATAAATTATTTGCATGTTTAAATTAGCATGTTGATAGTGATTTTATCTCAGGCACATTGCAGTAGGAAAAACGATAAGATGCAATTTTCTATTAGGTTGTAGTTGGATACTACTCAGTTCTGTATACTAAATGAGGTGATTATAGTTATGTTATAATGGGGCTTTCTATATCCACATATATATAACATAACTTGAGGGGTTAAATGTTTAAGCATAAGTCCTCCGGGTCACACCGTCATAGCACAACAGATCAAGGAGAAGTGTCTCTGCCATAATATCAGTAAGGATAGTCTCTATGTAGATAGGGGATCGCAGCAAACTTGGAAGCAAAAAGAAATGACCCAGTCCCCACAAGGGCATACATAGAGAAGTCTTACAAAACCATTCGATTAAGCTCTTACATCTGACCTGAACCGTTAAGTATCTTAGTCAATGCCCGGTAATCAGTAGCACTGGCAACCTGGATCAAAAGGGCCTTTCAGTATGTTACTGCAAAATGTGTCAACCCATCTGAGAGTCTTGTATGGGGGTTTGCCTTGAGCTAACTGTGGCGGCCGGGAAACATAGAGCTCTGAGGTATACTTAGATGGCATCCGATATACAAGCCGTTCACAATCTTCCTCACAATCAATGAAGAGGTTGTGGGTTTTTGGGCAATCTTCCCCGGATAGTCTGGTCATCCTGTATGGCAGGTAGACGTTCTTCCTTGAGTGCTCGCAGAGGCCCTCTGCATCGGCCGGCATCCCAAGGATACTGGGCCCTGATAGTGTTTGCAGGCTTGGGTGAGGGAATAAGATGGGCCGTGAGCTCCATGTAGCGGAGGTCTGAAGGAGATTCACTGGGCCTGATACGCCGGCCTCTATGCTGACCGGGCTAGTGGGACGAGTTTGCGGCGGATCACCCCGTGCAATCCTGGGAAAGAGATCAGCCAATCTACCACCGGGTAGCCTTTCATGTGGTCTCTCATGAAAGTGTGAAGTAGGTAGTGTGTCCGCTGTCCGGTCCACCATGTGGGTATCAGAGCTGAGAAGGCGAGAGACGCCATCTTGGCTACACGGATCCAGGATGACGGATTGTAAGTTGTGAAAATGATAGTCAGCTTTCTCGATCAGGCTTTTCAGCAATAAAGTGAGGGATATGGGAGTTTCCTCCATCCTTATAGCGTGATGTAAGAATTTATGTAGCCTCCTAAACCTCCATAAATAGGAGTTTTTAGAGCTGAGCTTCAGGAGCTCTGTAATAAGACGTCTTTCTTCGTCGGCAGTTGGCTCCGCCCCCCAAAATGTAGCAATTTTTAATATCTAAAGTAAACTATTATTAATAGTAAAACTATAATACGTGAAGAACTCCACTACTTGCGCACCCTAGACTATCGCTCAAACGATAAAAAAATAACTGCAAAAATTAAAAATGCTGTGCTTGAGTGATGTTAACACATAAAAGTGCACATATTTTTATGCTCCATTTAACAAAAACATTAACTTTTTTTTTATTTATTTTTTTATACCACTTTTCCTTTAGTCTATCTTTGAAATTAGTTTTTTCCATTTCCAAAAATTGCATCTTACAGGAGTCAGAACTGTGATTCTGCAACATTCACTTTTGAGACACGGAGATAAAGCTTTCATGGATAATATCTAAATAGGGTTTTTGGCTGTTGAAATAGGGAAAAAAAACTTCCATGCACTGTAGGGAACGCAAACCCCAAAGTTACGATTTTCTAATTTCACCAACATTTTATTACAGTTTCTATTAGACTAAAAATATAGGCCTCCATTTATCAAGCTGCGATAGCAGCTTCGGAGCCCGGCGCTTCGGGCTCGCTCAGAGACTGGTGCTACTTAACCTCTCCCGATCGGATTGGCCGCGGGCAAGCAGGGGGGTAGCCTTTGCACAATCCGCTGATGTTAAATGCGGGCAGCCCATAGAAAAATGTTCAGTTATACACATGCCAGGGAAGTATTTAACAATGTTAATGAATATGATGCCTAAAAAACTAAATTTCTGCTTACCTGATAAATTTATTTCTCTTGACATGGTGAGTTGACAGATCATCTAATTACTATTGGGATATTCACCTCCTGGCCAGCAGGAGGCGGCAAAGAGCACCACAGCAAAGCTGTTAAAAAATCACCTCCCTTCCCTCCAACTCTAGTCATTTGAGCAAAGTAAAGGAAAGAAAGGAAGCAACAAGGTGCAGAGGTGCCTGAGGTTTATAACATAACAAAAAAATACTCTGTCATCAAAAACAGGGCGGGCTGTGGACTCACCGTGTCAAGAAATAAAAACATTTATCAGGTAAGCATAAATTTCATTTTCTTTCTAATGACACGGTGAGTCCACAGATCATCTAATTACTATTGGGAATCAATACCCAAGCTAGAGGACACAGATGATAAGGGAGGGACAAGACAGGGAACCTAAACATAAGGCACCACTGCTTGAAGAACCTTTCTCACAAAGGAAGCCTCAGCCGAGGCAAAAGTATCAAACTTATAGAATTTTGAAAAAGTGTGTAGAGAGGACCAAGTTGCAGCCTTGCAAATCTGTCCCACAGAAGCTTCATTTTTGAATGCCCAGAAAGAGGAAACAGCCCTTGTAGAATGAGCCGTAACCTTCTCAGGAGGCTGCTGTCCAGCAGTTTCATAGGCGAAGCAAATTATACTCTTCAGCCAAAAAGAAAGAGAAGTAGCCGTAGCTTTCTGCTCCTTACTTTCCCAGAGAAAACTACAAACAGAGAAGAAGACTGATGAAAATCCTTAGTCGCCTGTAAATAGAATTTCAGAGCACAAACCACGTCTAGGTTGTGCAGAAGACGTTCCTTATGAGAAGAAGGATTAGGGCATAAAGAAGGAACAACAATCTCCTGATTAATGTTCCAATCTGAAACTACTTTAGGAAGAAAACCTAATTTAGTACGTAAAACAACTTTATCAGAATGAAAAATAAGGTACAGAGACTCATACTGTAAAGCCGAGAGCTCAGATACTCAACGAGCAGCAGAAATAGCAACAAGAAACAAAACCTTCCAAGATAACAACTTAATATCTAAGGAATGCATAGGCTCAAACGGAGCCTGCTGAAGAACCTTAAGCACAAGATTAAGACTCCAGGGAGCAGTAACAGGTTTGAACACAGGCCTGATTCTGATCACGGCCTGACAGAACGATTAAACATCTGGAACCTCTGCCAGATGTTTATGTAACAAAATAGACAAGGCAGAAATCTAGACAAACCTTCTTGGAGAAAAGATAAAATCCTAGGAATCCGAACTCTACTCCAAGAGTAGCTTTTGGACTCACACCAATACAGATATTTTCGCCATATCTTATGGTAAATTTTCCTGGTAACAGGCTTGCGAGCCTGAATCATGGTCTCAATGACCGAATCCGAAAAAAACACGCTTAGATAAAATTAAGCGTTCAATCTCCAAGCAGTCAGCTTCAGAGAAACTAGATTTGGATGAAGGAAGGGCCCTTGAAGTATAAGGTCCTTCCATAGAGGAATCTTCCAAGGGGGGAGAGATGACATCTCCACTAGGTCTGCATACCAAATCCTGCGAGGCCACGCCGGAGCAATGAGAATCACTGATGCTCTCTGTTGCTTGATTTGAACAATGACTCGTGGAAGGAGAGCAAACGGAGGAAATAGGTATGCAAGACTAAAGTTCCAAGGAACTGTCAGAGCATCTATCAGAACCGCCTGAGGGTCCCTGGACCTCGACCCGTACCTTGGGAGCTTGGCATTCTGACGAGATGCCATGAGATCTAGATCCGACTGTCCCCATTTGAGAATCAAGTTGGAAAACACTTCTGGATGTAATTCCCATTCTCCCGGGTGAAAGGTCTGTCTGCTCAGAAAATCCACTTCCCAATTGTCCACTCCTGAAATTTGGATCGCAGATAAACAACAGTTGTGGGTCTCTGCCCACTGAATAATCTTGGACACCTCTTTCATGGCCAAAGCACCCTGATGGTTCCACCCTGATGGTTTATGTAAGCCACTAAGGTTGTGATGTCCGACTGAAATCTGATAAACTGGGCAGAAGCTAACTAAAGGCCAGGCCAGAAGAGCATTGGAGATTACTCTTAGCTTTAGAATGTTTATGGGGAGAACAGATTCTTCCTGAGTCCATGTCCCCTGAGCCCTTAGGAGGCCCCAGACTGCTCCCCAAGCTATCAGGCTGGCGTCTGTTGTTCCTGAGACAATCACCAAGGAAGAGAATCTATTGTCATCTGATCCAAATTAATTTGCGGAGACAGATCCGCATAATCCCTGTTCCACTGCCTGAGCATGCATAATTGCAGAGGTCTGAGATGGAAACGAGCAAAAGGAATAATATCCATGGCTACCATCAGACCTATTACCTCCATACATTGAGCCACTGATGGGTGAGGAGAGGACTGAAGAGACAGACAAGAATCGAAAATCTTGTATTTTCTGACGTCTGTCAGAAATATCTTCATTAGAACTGAATCTATTATGGTTCCCAAGAAGACTACCCTTGTAGATGGAATTAAGGAACTCTTTTCCAGATTCACCTTCCAACCGTGAGAACGCAGGAAGGATAAAAGCATCTCCGTGTGGAAGATTGCTAGTTGAAAGGACTAGGCCTGAACCAGAATGTCGTCCAGATAAGGCGCCACTGCAATACCCTGTAACCGGAGCACTGCCAACAGATATCCCAGAACCTTTGAAAAAATTCTGGGAGCTGTAGCAAGTCCGAAGGGAAGAGCCACAAACTGAAAGTGTTTGTGGAGAAAGGCAAATCTCAGAAACTTGTGATGATCCCTGTGGATGGGAACATGAAGGTACGCATCCTTTAAATCTACTGTTGTCATAAATTGACCCTCTTGAACTAAATTAAGAATGGAACGAATAGTTTCCATTTTGAAGGACGGTACTCTGAAGAATTTGTTTAGACTCTTGAGATCCAAGATTGGTCTGAAGGTCCCCTCTTTCTTGGGAACCACAAACAGATTGGAGTAAAATCCCAGACCCTGCTCCTGTACTGGAACAGGAACTATCAATCCCATTTCGGATAGATCCCGAACACAACGTAAGAACGCCTCTCTTGATCTGGTCTACAGATAATCTTGAGAGAAGAAATTTGCCCCTGGGGGAAAGGTCTTGAACTCTAGTTTGTATCCCTGGGACACGATGTCTATTGCCCAAGGATCCTGAACATCCCAAACCCAAGCCTGAGCGAAAAAGGAAAGTCTGCCCCCCACAAGATCCGGTCCTTCATGCTGACTTTGATTCATTAGCGAACTTCTTGGATTGCTTTGCCTTATTCCAAGATTGGTTGGGTCTCCAGGCAGGTTTGGACTGTTCCTGTTTTGTAGAGGGAGAAGAAGGTTTACCCTTGAAGTTTCAAAAGGAACGAAAATTACTCTAAAGTCCCTTCTGCTTATTAAGGGAAGCATCAGAAATAAAAGAATTAGCCAATTTAAAAGCCTTGATCCTGTCCTGGATCTCTTCAAGGGAGTGTCTGTTTGAATGGAATCAGACAGTGCATCAAACCAGTATGCCGCAGCACTACAAATGGTAGCAATACACACCGCAGGTTGCCATTGTAACCCCTGGTGAACATACATTTTCTTAGGAAAACCCTCCAGTTTCTTATCTATAGGATCCTTAAAAGAACAGCTATCCTCTATGGGAATAGTGGTTCTCTTAGCTAAAGTGGAAATTGACCCTTCCACCTTGGGGACCGTTTGCCAAGACTCTTTAATAGAGTCATCAATGAGAAACATCTTCTTAAAAATAGGAGGATAAAAACCTTACTCCCTTCCTTAAAAATAATTTCTGTAGCCGATCTGGTACGGGAAAACATTCCAGCATGGAAGGTACATCATAGTACTTGTTAAGTTTGCTAGATTTTTTAGGGTTGACAACGACAGTAGTGTCAGAGTCGTCCAGAGTAGCCAAAACCTCCTTGAGTAGTAAACGGAGGTGCTCTAGCTTAAACCTGAAGGATACAACTTCAGCATCAGAGGAAGGAATTACACTGTCAGAATCTGAGATCTCACCCTCAGATGCTACCGAAGAATCCTCCCCATCAGATCTATGAGAGGAAATATTCGGAATAGCCACGACCGAGTCAGACACCTTATGCACTGATTCTTTAAACTTCCTCTTGCGCTTTCCCTGTAGCATAGGAAAAGCAGACAACGCATCAGAAACTGCAGAAGACATGATGTTACAGAAGCATTAGTTATTTTGTTGTGAAGAAACTTATTTCCCAGCAGCAATGCCTGAACCAGCCAAGCCAGCGCCTAAGAAGGGCTCCAAGAAAACTGTAACAAGTATCATTTCATAAAGGGTTAACTCTGTTCAGTTTTGAGAAAACTATTTTCTGAGGCAGGTTTCCTAGCATATTGTGTACTGTAATTAAGTTTGTGATAAGCATTCACTGCTAGGTGATAAGAAGGACTCAATTGTTTTCTTGTGTGTACTTGTTATCTGCGGTGGCCTGTCCAAGGGCTTTGTCTAAATGTGTGATGGGGGATTTTATGCTTCCCCCCCTGGGAGTTCCCTGTGTGCATGTAACCTAAATAAAAAGCAGGCTGGGCATCCCAGTCCTCAGTTCTTGGTTGTCCCTCAATCGCAGCGTTGACTCGTTTTTGTGGGCAGAAGGGTATCCTAGCTGTACTACAGCTAAGGGGGATTATTCTACATTTGCGGGACTCATATAGAATACTATGGAAAGCAGTTTATCCCCTCTTCAGCAATAGGAATCCAGGCTACTAAGCGGTCCATCTCTCAGCGAGACTAAGGGTAACCGTAACACATGAGATAAACAATGTCTTGCAAGGAGACCCCAGCCGGAGCTTGAGAGGAAGCGCAGGGCACTGAATTAATGGGTACTAAAATTTGGGACACCTGAGGATAAATGCGGCATATTTTGCATCCTGGACAGCATCCATCTTAGACAATATTGGCTCAAAAAGTCTATCCTTAAAATTTTAAGTTCTCTCAACACATGAGGAACAAAAAGGAATTGGTAGTTATATTAGTTATATTAGCATTCAAACATAAAGGACATCTGTAATCTACAACAGAGTCTTTGTCCATCTTAACAGAATAAATATAAATAATTAAATAATGAACAAATTTAATAAAGAAAAAAACGTTACTGTCTCTTTAAATTTTAAAAAGAAACTGCTTTATTTTTGATGCAATGCAAAAAAGAAACTGCTTTATTTTTTTGAATAAAAACGTTACTGCTTTAATTTTCAAGATATGTGAAATAAAAACGTCTTAATAATAGCTTTGCTGAGGTGCCTATCCTAGCAGGATAACGAAATAACTGATTCTTAAATTCAAAATGGAGCAGTTTCAGAAATGTCAGGCTAGCAAATAACCGTTTGATTTGAAAAACTTTAAGATGCAGATATCCCTCCTCCATATACAGGAAGTGAGAAAAAAATAAGTGTGCAACAGATACATTTTTACCTCACACAAGCCCTAATAAAACCACCAAAATGAGCCAAGTTCTCCTCAAGTCCCCACTGCCTGCAATACTGCCATACATAATCCCCCTTACAACACTAGGAGTAATGTATTAAATATCCCTGTTAGGGAAATAGTAAAGTGCCATGTTTTTCCTTAAAGCTGCTTAAAAAAATAAATTAGCACTTACCTCAATAAATCTGCCTGGCAGCAAGGCAGCTCACTAGGTTTGGAGAGGTCCTTTCCCTCACTTTGACCTGTGGAAAATAATAAAAAGGGCAGCAACTTTTATTTAAATATGAGGGAGGCACAGTGAGAATTAAGTCCCACAAGTTCCCTTTGCTTAAAAGCCACCAATGCTCTACTGAAGAGACTGAAATGGACTACAGCTACACCCTGGAGTAAAAAACATAATTTATGTAAGAACTTACCTGATAAATTAATTTCTTTCATATTGGCAAGAGTCCATGAGCTAGTGACATATGGGATATACAATCCTACCAGGAGGGGCAAAGTTTCCCAAACCTCAGAATGCCTATAAATACACCCCTCACCACACCCACAATTCAGTTTAACAAATAGCCAAGCAGTGGGGTGATAAAGAAAGGAGTAGAAAGCATCAACAAAGGAAATTTGGAAATAATTGTGCTTTATACAAAAAATCATAACCACCATAAAAAGGGTGGGCCTCATGGACTCTTGCGAATATGAAAGAAATGAATTTATCAGGTAAGTTCTTACATAAATTATGTTTTCTTTAATGTAATTGGCAAGAGTCCATGAGCTAGTGACATATGGGATATCAATACCCAAGATGTGGAGACTTCCACTCAAGAGTCACTAGAGAGGGAGGGAATAAAATAAAAACAGCCATATACCGCTGAAAAAATTAATCCACAACCCCAAAAAATAAGTTTATTTTCATTTTTGAAAGAAAAAACTTAAATCAAAAGCAGAAGAATCAAACTGAAACAGCTGCCTGAAGAACTTTTCTACCAAAAACTGCTTCCGAAGAAGCAAATACATAAAAATGGTAGAATTTAGTAAATGTATGCAAAGAGGACCAAGTCGCTGCTTTGCCAATCTGATCAACTGAAGCTTCATTCTTAAAAGCCCACGAAGTGGAGACTGATCTAGTAGAATGAGCTATAATTCTCTGAGGCGGGGCTTGACCCGACTCCAAATAAGCTTTAAGAATCAAAAGCTTTAACCAAGAGGCCAAGGAAATAGCAGAGGCCTTCTGACCTTTCCTAGGACCAAAAAATATAACAAATAGACTAGAAGTCTTTCTGAAATCTTAAATACCTTCAACAAAATATTTCAAAGCTCTCACCACATCCAAAGAATGTAAGGATCTTTCCAAAGGATTCTTAGGATTAGGACACAAGGAAGGGACAACAATTTCTCTACTAATGTTGTTAGAATTCACAACCTTAAGGAAAAAATCTAATGAAGTCCGCAAAACCGCCTTATCCTGATGAAAAATCAGAAAAGGAGATTCACAAAAAAGAGCAGATAGCTCAGAAACTCTTCTAGCAGAAGAGATAGCCAAAAGGAACAACACTTTCCAAGAAAGTAGTTTAATGTCCAAAGAATGCATAGGCTCAAATGGAGGAGCCTGTAAAGCCTTCAGAACCAAATTAAGACTCCAAGGAGGAGAAATTGATTGACAGGCTTAATACGAACTAAAGCCTGTACAAAACAGTGTATATCAGGAAGTATAGCAATCTTTCTGTGAAATAAAACAAAAAGAGTGGAGATTTGTCCTTTCAAGGAACTTGCAGACAAAACCTTTATCCAAACCATCCTGAAAAAACTGTAAAATTCTAGGAATTATAAAAAAATGCCAGGAGAATTTATGAGAAGAACACCATGAAATGTAAGTCTTCCAAACTCTATAATAAATCTTTCTAGAAACAGATTTACGAGCTTGTAACGTAGTATCAATCACTGAGTCAGAGAAACCTCTATGACTTAGTACTAAGCATTCAATTTCCATACCTTCAAATTTAATGATTTGAGATCCTGATGAAAAAATGAACCTTGAGATAGTAGATTTGGCCGTAACGGAAGTGGCCAAGGCGGGCAACTGGACATCCGAACCAGATCCGCATACCAAAACCTGTGTGGCCATGCTGGCACTATCAGCAACACAAATGATTGTTCCATGATGATTTTGAAAAACACTCTTGGAAGGAGAACTAAAGGCGGGAAGATATAAGCAGGATGATAACACCAAGGAAGTGACAGTGCATCCACTGCTTCCGCCTGAACATCCCTGGACCTGGACAGGTATCTGGGAAGTTTCTTGTTTAGATAAGAGGTCATGAGATCTATCTCTGGAAGACCCCACATCTGAACAATCTGAGAAAAAAACATCTGGATGGAGAGACCACTCCCCTGGATGTAAAGTCTGGCGGTTGAGATAATCCGCTTCCCAATTGTCTACACCTGGGATATGCACCGCAGAGATTAGACAGGAGCTGGATTCCGCCCAAACAAGTATTTGAGATACTTCTTTCATAGCTTGGGGACTGTGAGTCCCACCCTGACGATTGACATATGCCACTGTTGTGATAATGTCTGTCTGAAAACAAATGAACGGTTCTCTCTTAACAGAGGCCAAAACTGAAGAGCTCTGAGAATTGCAGGGAGTTCTAAAATATTTATTGGAAATCTCGCCTCTTGAGATTTCCAAACCCCTTGTGCTGTCAGAGATCCTCAAACAGCTCCCCAACCTGAAAGACTCGCATCTGTTGTGAACACAGTCCAGGTTGGCCAAACAAAAGAAGCCCCTTGAACTAAACTATGGTGATCTATCCACCATGTCAGAGAGTGTCGTACATTGGGATTTAAGGATATTTAATTGTGATATTTTTGTATAATCCCTGCACCATTGATTCAGCATACAAAGCTGAAGAGATCTCATGTGAAAACGAGCAAAGGGGATCGCGTCCGATGCAGCAGTCATGAGACCTAAAACTTCCATGCACATAGCCACTGAAGGGAATGACTGAGACTGAAGGTGCCGGCAGGCTGCAACCAATTATAAACGTCTCTTGTCTGTTAGAGACAGAGTCATGGACACTGAATCTATCTGGAAGCCTAAAAAGGTGATCCTTGTCTGAGGAATCAAGAAACTTTTTGGTAAATTGATCCTCCAACCATGTTTCCGAAGAAACAACACTAGTTGATTTGTGTGAGATTCTGCAGTACGTAAAGATTGAGCTAGTACCAAGATATCGTCCAAATAAGGAAACACCGTAATACTGATTACAGAGAATAGGACACCCTGAACCTTTGAAAAGATTCTTGGAGCGGTTGCTAGGCCAAATGGAAGAGCAACAAATTGGTAATGCTTGTCTAGAAAAGAGAATCTCAGAAACTGAAAATGTTCTTGAGGAATCGGAATATGAAGGTATGCATCCTGCAAGTCTATTGTGGACATATAATGTTCTCGCTGAACAAAAGGCAGAATAGTCCTTATAGTCACCATCTTGAAAGTTGGTACTCTAACATAATGATTCAAAATTTTCAGATCCAGAACTGGTCTGAATAAATTTTCCTTCTTTGGTACAATGAATAGATTTGAATAAAACCCCAAACCTTGTTCCAGAAGAGGAACTGGCATGATTACCCCTGAAGACTCGAGGTCTGAAACACACTTCAGGAAATCCTAAGCTTTTACTGTATTTACTGGGATACGTGAGAGAAAAAAATCTTCTCACAGGAGGTCTTACTCTGAATCCTATTCGATACCCTTGAGAGACAATGCTCTGAATCCATTGATTTTGAACAGATTTTATCCAAATATCCTTGAAAAACCTTAATCTGCCCCCTACCAGCTGAACTGGAATGAGGGCCGCACCTTCATGCGGACTTAGGGGCTGACTTTGGTTTCCTAAAAGGCTTGGATTTATTCCAATTTGAGGAAGGTTTCCAATTGGAGGCAGATTCCTTGGGGGGAGGATAGAGTTTTGTGTTCCTTATTCTGACGAAAGGAACGAAAATGGTTAGAAGCCTTAGATTTACCCTTAGGTTTTATATCCTGAGGCAGAAAAACTCCCTTTCCCCCAGTAACAGTTGAAATAATAGAATCCAACTGAGAACCAAATAAATTATTACCTTGGAAAGAAAGAGATAGTAAACTAGATTTAGATATCATATCAGCATTCCAAGATTTAAGCCACAAAGCTCTTCTAGCTAATAAAGCTAAAGACATGGATCGAACATCACAAATAAAATGATTAGCATGTTGCAGTAAACAAATAATGCTAGATATGTCAGAATCCAATTCTTGTTGCGCTAAATTCTCCAACCAGAAAGTTGATGCAGCCACAACATCAGCCAAAGAAATTGCAGGTCTGAGAAGATGACCTGAATATAAATAGGCCTTCCTTAGATAAGATTCAAGCTTCCTATCTAAAGGATCCTTAAAGGAAGTACTATCTTCCATAGGAATAGTAGTACGTTAAGTAAGAGTAGAAATAGCCCCATCAATTTTGGGGATCTTTTCCCAAAACTCTATAAATTTTGCTGGCAAAGGATACAATTTTTTTAAACATTAAAAAAGGAATAAAAGAAGTAACTGGCTTATTCCATTCCTTAGAATTATATCAGAAATAGCCTCAGGAATAGGAAAAAAACTCCTGGAGAAACCACAGGAGGTTTAAAAACAGCATTTAAACTTTATTAGACTGAACGTCAAGAGGATTGGTTACCTCAATATCCAAAGTAATTAACACTTCTTTAATAAAGAATGCATATACTCAATTTTAAATAAATAAGTAGATTTGTCAGTGTAAATGTCTGAGGAGGATCTTCTGAATCAGATAGATCCTTATCAGAAGAGGATAAATTATCATAATGTTGGTCATTTGAAATTTCATCAACTAAATGAGAAGTTTTAAAAGACCTATTACATTTATTTGAAGGTGGAAATGCAGACAAAGTTTTCAGAATAGTATCAGAAACAAATTCTTTAAAATTTACAGGTATATTATGCACATTAGAAGTTAAAGGAACTGCAACTGGCAATGTACTATTACTGATGGACACATTATCTGCATGTAAAAGTTTATCAAAACAACTATTACAATGACATTCGGCGATATAATTTCTACAACTTTACAACAAATGCACTTATCTTTGCACTTATCTTTGGTAGAACCGATGTCAAGCAGCAATGTTCCAGCAGAAGCTTCTGAGACAGGGTCAAAGTGAGACATCTTGCAAAAAAAAGAGTAAAAACAACATATAAAGCAAAATTATCTATTTCCTTATATGACAGTTTCAGGAATGGGAAAAAATGCAAATAGCATAGCCCTCTGATAGAGAAAAAATCAAGAGGCAAACAGCAATGGGGTATTGAAATAATGAAAAAATTTGGCGCCAAGAATGACGCACAACGTAACTAAACTTTTTTGGCGCCAAAAAATAACCGGAAATGACACACTCGCGTCACTAATGATGCAACCGTGTGAAAGGTCTCGGCTCAAGTATGATGCCGGAAATGACGAACTTGCGTCATAGACGTATTTTTTCGCGCCAAAAATGACACAATAAAGTTTAGCATTTGTCGCACCCGCGGGCCTAATACCGCCCGCAATTTGTAAGAAGTAGTCAACTGCAAAAAAAGACTAAACCCCAGGGAAGAAATAAATTTCATTTTTAAAAGATGTTTATATTCCCCAAATATGAAACTGACAGTCTGCAGAAGGAAATACATGAACCTGACTCATGGCAAATATAAGTACAATACATATATTTAGAACTTTATATAAATGCATAAAGTGCCAAAGCATAGCTGGGGTGCCTTAAGTAATAAAAAACATACTTACCAAAAGACACCCATCCACATATAGCAGATAGCCAAACCAGTACTAAAACAGTTATTAGTAGAGGTAATGGTAAATTGAGAGTATATCTTCGATCTGAAAAGGGAGGTAGGAGATGAATCTCTACGACCGATAACAGAGAACCCATGAAATAGAGCCCCGTTAGGGAAATCATCGTATTCAATAAGTGATACTCCCTTCACGTCCCTCTGACATTCGCTGTACTCTGAGAGGAATCGGGCTTCAACAATGCTGAGAAGCGCATATCAACGTAGAAATCTTAGCACAAACTTACTTCACCACCTCCATAGGAGGCAAAGTTTGTAAAACTGAATTGTGGGTGTGGTGAGGGGTGTATTTATAGGCATTTTGAGGTTTGGGAAACTTTGCCCCTCCTGTTAGGATTGTATATATCCCATATGTCACTAGCTCATGGACTCTTGCCAATTACATGAAAGAAACAGCACATACTAGTACTGCAAATAAAATAATAAAATCTTGATTGAAGAATCTTTCCAGCACCTAACTTTACCACTTCCTTAATCTAACGTAGGCAAAGAGCATGACTGGGGTTGGAGGGAAGGGAGGTGAAATTTAACAGCTTTGCTATGGTGCTCTTTGCCGCATCCTGCTGGCCAGGAGGTGAATATCCCAATAGTAATTAGATGATCTGTGGACTCACCGTGCCATTAGAAAGAAATAAGATGTAAAAGCTGTTTTAAAGGGACACTAAATTCAATATTAAACTTGCATGACTCAGATAAAACAATTAAAAAAACACTTTCCAATTCACTTCCATTATCAAAATGTGCAGTCTTCATAATATGCACACTTTCTGAGAAACCAGCTCCTACTGAGCATGTGCAAGGGTTTAGTTTATACCTATAAATCTGATATTGGGTGATGGTGGTCATATGATACAGGGGCAGAGTTTTAGAATATTTGTTTTTAAAGTGCTATTGCGTTGTCTTTTTATTATGCATCTGCAGGTTATGCAATTATATTGTATTTAATGGTCCTTGATTTCCTTTTTATTGCAATGTCTATTTAAATACTGTAAAGTGATACGTACCCAGCAATGCCATCCAATAGCTTCTTGATCCACTTTTATTCAACAAGCAGACCTCTTGGGATTTGGTTTGTCCCACAAAGCAAGTACCAAAGTCAACAGTCTGGCAGGACAGCTGTAAGACCGGGACTGTGATGTATGCTTGAAGGGGCACGTGCTGCAAACAGATAAGAAAAGGATTTGTCTAAATGCCAAGCTAAAGACACATCAGCCGTGCAGAAGTAGCATCCCAATCAGCCTGATTACTATGGTACAAAACCAGTCTGGATACACAAAACATTATATTTATTTGTGTACTCCCACCAAATTCTGTAACACTGGATACATAAGTAGGGTATATAGTGATAAAGATACAAGGTAGAAAACACAAACATAAAACAGACTAAACAAAACACTTTAATACAGGAGGTTAAGGGGAGGGAGTTTGGGGTAACGTATCACATTAAATGTAGTAGCAGCATGGGGACAAGGCATAGGTGAGGTTTTAAAGAGTGCCTGAAACTATACAATATTAAAAGACAATCTTACGGAGCAGGGTAGAAATTTCCAGAGGATAATAGCAACATGTGAGAAGTCCTGAAGGCGAGAGAGGGAAGTTGTGGAGAGAAGTAGGTCATAGGCTGATTGAAGAGGGTGGTGTGAGGAGTATTTGGAGATTAGTGAGGAAATGTAGTTGGCAGTGAGGTTGCTCAGTGCTTTTTTAGGTTAGGCTTAATATTCTCAAATTCTAAAATGTATGGGGAGCCAATGTAGGGACTGGCAGAATAGGGCAGCAATTTAAGTGAGTTTAGCTGAAGCATTGATGATAGATAGGAGGGGGGAGAGGTAGGATTTGGAAAGGCCAGTTAGAAGCAGGTTGCAATAGTCAATACGGGACAAGCAAATTAATTAGTATTTTATAGTCTCTTGGTTAAGGAAAGAGCAAATTCTTGAAATGTTGCATAGGTGTGCACGGCAGGATTTGCTAAGTACTTGCATATGAGGAGTGAATGCGGGTTCAGAGTTCAGTAATGTTAGACAATCATAGGGCACCCATAAGAAAACAAGTGTAGGTCTCTTAGGCCTAGATTTGGAGTTTGGCGGTAGATGGGCTGTTAACGCTCCGCAGGCTTTTTTCTGGCCGCACCATAAAATTAACTCTGGTATCGAGAGTTCAAAAAAATGCTGCGTTAGGCTCCAAAAAAGGAGCGTAGAGCATTTTTACCGCAAATGCAACTCTCGATACCAGAGTTGCTTACGGACGCGGCCAGCCTCAAAAACGTGCTCGTGCACGATTCTCCCATAGGAAACAATGGGGCTGTTTGAGCTGAAAAAAAACCTAACACCTGCAAAAAAGCAGCGTTCAGCTCCTAACGCAGCCCCATTGTTTCCTATGGGGAAACACTTCCTACGTCTGCACCTAACACTCTAACATGTACCCCGAGTCTAAACACCCCTACCCTTACACTTATTAACCCCTAATCTGCCGCCCCCGCTATCGCTGACCCCTGCATTATATTATTAACCCCTAATCTTCCGCTCCGTAAACCGCCGCAACTTACATTATCCCTATGTACCCCTAATCTGCTGCCCCTAACACCGCCGACCCCTATATTATATTTATTAACCCCTAACCTGCCCCCCACAACGTCGCCACCAGCTACTTACAATAATTAACCCCTAATCTGCCGAGCGGACCTGAGCGCTACTATAATAAAGTTATTAACCCCTAATCCGCCTCACTAACCCTATCATAAATAGTATTAACCCCTAATCTGCCCTCCCTAACATCGCCGACACCTAACTTCAATTATTAACCCCTAATCTGACGACCGGAGCTCATCGCTACTATAATAAATGGATTAACCCCTAAAGCTAAGTCTAACCCTAACACTAACACCCCCCTAACTTAAATATAATTTAAATCTAACGAAATTAATTAACTCTTATTAAATAAATTATTCCTATTTAAAGCTAAATACTTACCTGTAAAATACATCCTAATATAGCTACAATATAAATTATAATTATATTGTAGCTATTTTAGGATTAATATTTATTTTACAGGCAACTTGGTAATTATTTTAACCAGGTACAATAGCTATTAAATAGTTAAGAACTATTTAATAGTTACCTAGTTAAAATAATAACAAAATTACCTGTAAAATAAATCCTAACCTAAGTTACAATTAAACCTAACACTATACTATCAATAAATAAATTAAATACAATTGCTACAAATAACTACAATTGCATAAACTAACTAAAGTACCAAAAATAAAAAAGAACTAAGTTACAAAAAATAAAAAAATATTTACAAACATAAGAAAAATATTACAACAATTTTAAACTAATTACACCTACTCTAAGCCCCCTAATAAAATAACAAAGACCCCCAAAATAAAAAAATTCCCTACCCTATTCTAAATTAATAGAGTTAAAAGCTCTTTTACCTTACCAGCCCTGAACAGGGCCCTTTGCGGGGCATGCCCCAAGAAAATCAGCACTTTTGCCTGTAAAAAAAAACATAATTTATGCATACCTGATAAATTCCTTTCTCCTGTAGTGTAGTCAGTCCATGGGTCATCATTACTTATGGGATATTAACTCCTCCCCAACAGGAAGTGCAAGAGGATCACCCAAGCAGAGCTGCTATATAGCTCCTCCCCTCTACGTCACACCCAGTCATTCGACCGAGAACCAAACGAGAAAGGAGAAACTATAGGGTGCAGTGGTGACTGGAGTATAATTTAAAAATTTAGACCTGCCTTAAAAAACAGGGCGGGCCGTGGACTGACTACACTGCAGGAGAAAGGAATTTATCAGGTAAGCATAAATTATGTTTTCTCCTGTTAAGTGTAGTCAGTCCACGGGTCATCATTACTTATGGGATACCAATACCAAAGCTAAGTACACGGATGACGGGAGGGACAGGCAGGATCTCTATACGGAAGGAAACAGTGCCTGAAGAACCTTTCTCCCAAAAGCAGCCTCCGAAGAAGCAAAAGTGTCAAATTTGTAAAATTTGGAAAAAGTATGAAGAGAAGACCAAGTTGCAGCCTTGCAAATCTGTTCAACAGAGGCCTCGTTCTTAAAGGCCCAAGTGGAAGCCACAGCTCTAGTAGAATGAGCTGTAATCCTTTCAGGAGGTTGCTGTCCAGCAGTCTCATAGGCTAAACGTATTATGCTACGAAGCCAAAAGGATAGAGAGGTAGCAGATGCTTTTTGACCTCTCCTCTGTCCAGAATAAACGACAAACAGGGAAGAAGTTTGTCGAAAATCTTTAGTTGCCTGTAAATAAAATTTCAGGGCACGGACTACATCTAGATTGTGCAGAAGTCGTTCCTTCTTTGAAGAAGGGTTAGGACACAATGATGGAACAACAATCTCTTGATTGATATTCTTGTTAGTGACTACCTTAGGCAAGAACCCAGGTTTAGTACGCAGAACTACCTTATCTGAATGAAAAATCAGATACGGAGAATCACAATGTAAGGCTGATAATTCAGAGACTCTACGAGCCGAGGAAATAGCCATTAAAAACAGAACTTTCCAAGATAACAGCTTGATATCAATGGAGTGAAGGGGTTCAAACGGAACACCCTGTAAAACGTTAAGAACTAAGTTTAAGCTCCACGGCGGAGCAACAGATTTAAACACAGGCTTAATCCTGGCCAAAGCCTGACAAAAAGCCTGAACGTCTGGAACTTCTGACAGACGCTTGTGTAAAAGGATGGAAAGAGCTGAGATCTGTCCCTTTAACGAACTAGCAGATAAACCCTTTTCTAAACCTTCTTGTAGAAAAGACAATATCCTAGGAATCCTAACCTTACTCCATGAGTAACCCTTGGATTCGCACCAGTGTAAGTATTTACGCCATATCTTATGGTAAATTTTCCTGGTAACAGGTTTCCTAGCCTGTATTAAGGTATCAATTACTGGCTCCGAAAATCCACGCTTTGATAAAATTAAGCGTTCAATTTCCATGCAGTCAGCTTCAGAGAAATTAGATTTTGATGTTTGAAAGGACCCTGAATTAGAAGGTCCTGTCTCAGAGGCAGAGACCAAGGTGGACAGGATGACATGTCCACTAGATCTGCATACCAGGTCCTGCGTGGCCACGCAGGCGCTATTAGAATCACTGATGCTTTCTCCTGTTTGATCCTGGCAATCAAACGAGGAAGCATCGGGAAGGGTGGAAACACATAAGCCATCCTGAAGGTCCAAGGTGCTGTCAAGGCATCTATCAGTACCGCTCCCGGGTCCCTGGACCTGGACCCGTAACAAGGAAGCTTGGCGTTCCGGCGAGACGCCATGAGATCCATATCTGGTTTGCCCCAACGTCAAAGTATTTGGGCAAAGACCTCCGGATGAAGTTCCCACTCCCCCGGATGAAAAGTCTGGCGACTTAGGAAATCCGCCTCCCAGTTGTCCACTCCTGGAATGTGGATCGCTGACAGGTGGCAAGAGTGAGACTCTGCCCAGCGAATTATCTTTGATACTTCCATCATCGCTAAGGAACTTCTTGTCCCTCCCTGATGGTTGATGTAAGCCACAGTCGTGATGTTGTCCGACTGAAACCTGATAAACCTCAGAGTTGCTAACTGAGGCCAAGCCAGAAGGGCATTGAGAACTGCTCTCAATTCCAGAATGTTTATTGGAAGGAGACTCTCCTCTTGAGTCCATGATCCCTGAGCCTTCAGGGAATTCCAGACAGCGCCCCAACCTAGAAGGCTGGCGTCTGTAGTTACAATTGTCCAGTCTGGCCTGCTGAAGGGCATCCCCCTGGACAGATGTGGCCGAGAAAGCCACCATAGAAGAGAATCTCTGGTCTCCTGATCCAGATTCAGCGTAGGGGACAAATCTGAGTAATCCCCATTCCACTGACTTAGCATGCACAATTGCAGCGGTCTGAGGTGCAGGCGTGCAAAAGGAACTATGTCCATTGCCGCTACCATTAAGCCGATTACCTCCATGCATTGAGCCACTGACGGGTGTTGAATGGAATGAAGGGCACGGCAAGCATTTAGAAGCTTTGTTAACCTGTCCTCTGTCAGGTAAATTTTCATTTCTACAGAATCTATAAGAGTCCCCAAAAAGGGAACTCTTGTGAGTGGTAAGAGAGAACTCTTCTCCTCGTTTACTTTCCACCCATGAGATCTTAGAAATGCCAGTACTAACTCTGTATGAGACTTGGCAGTTTGAAAGCTTGACGCTTGTATCAGAATGTCGTCTAGGTACGGGGCTACCGAAATTCCTCGCGGTCTTAGTACCGCCAGAAGAGAGCCCAGAACTTTTGTAAAGATTCTTGGAGCCGTAGCCAACCCGAAGGGAAGAGCTACAAACTGGTAATGCTTGTCTAGGAAGGCAAACCTTAGATACCGGTAATGTTCTCTGTGAATCGGTATGTGAAGGTAAGCATCCTTTAAATCCACTGTGGTCATGTACTGACCTCTTTGGATCATGGGTAAGATTGTCCGAATAGTTTCCATCTTGAATGATGGAACTCTTAGGAATTTGTTTAGGATCTTTAAATCCAATATTGGTCTGAAGGTTCCCTCTTTTTTGGGAACCACAAACAGATTTGAGTAAAACCCTTGTCCGTGTTCCGACCGCGGAACTGGATGGATCACTCCCATTAGTAAAAGGTCTTGTACACAGCTAGAAACGCCTCTTTCTTTATCTGGTTTGTTGACAACCTTGAAAGGTGAAATCTCCCTTGTGGAGGAGAAGCTTTGAAGTCCAGAAGATATCCCTGAGATATGATCTCCAACGCCCAGGGATCCTGGACATCTCTTGCCCAAGCCTGGGCGAAGAGAGAGAGTCTGCCCCCCACCAGATCCGTTATCGGATCGGGGGCCCTCACTTCATGCTGTCTTAGGGGCAGCAGCAGGCTTTCTGGCCTGCTTGCCCTTGTTCCAGGCCTGGTTAGGTTTCCAGCCTTGTCTGTAGCGAGCAACAGCTCCTTCCTGTTTTGGAGCAGAGGAAGTTGAAGCTGCTCCTGCCTTGAAATTACGAAAGGCACGAAAATTAGACTGTCTAGCCCTGGGTTTGGCTCTGTCTTGAGGCAGGGCATGGCCTTTACCTCCCGTAATATCAGCGATAATTTCTTTCAAACCGGGCCCGAATAAAGTCTGCCCCTTGAAAGGTATGTTAAGTAGTTTCGATTTAGAAGTTACATCAGCTGACCAGGATTTTAGCCACAGCGCTCTGCGTGCCTGAATGGCGAATCCGGAATTCTTAGCCGTAAGTTTAGTTAAATGTACTACGGCATCAGAAATAAATGAATTAGCTAGCTTAAGGGTTTTAAGCTTAAGTGAAATCTCATCTAATGTCGCTGAGTCAAGGGTGTCTTCCAGAGACTCAAACCAAAATGCTGCCGCAGCCGTGACAGGCGCAATGCATGCAAGGGGTTGTAATATAAAACCTTGTTGAACAAACATTTTCTTAAGGTAACCCTCTAACTTTTTATCCATTGGATCTGAAAAGGCACAGCTATCCTCCACCGGGATAGTGGTACGCTTAGCTAAAGTAGAAACTGCTCCCTCCACCTTAGGGACCGTTTGCCATAAGTCCCGTGTGGGGGCGTCTATTGGAAACATTTTTCTGAATATAGGAGGGGGTGAGAAAGGCACACCGGGTCTGTCCCACTCCTTAGTAATAATTTCAGTAAGTCTTTTAGGTATAGGAAAAACGTCAGTACTTGTCGGTACCGCAAAATATTTATCCAACCTACACATTTTCTCTGGGATTGCAACTGTGTTACAATCATTCAGAGCCGCTAACACCTCCCCTAGCAATACACGGAGGTTTTCCAGTTAAACTTAAAATTTGAAATGTCTGAATCCAATTTATTTGGATCAGATCCGTCACCCGCAGAATGAAGCTCTCCGTCCTCATGCTCTGCATATTGTGACGCAGTATCAGACATGGCCCTAGCATTATCAGTATACTCTGTTCTCATCCCAGAGTGATCTCGTTTACCTCTAAGTTCTGGCAATTTAGACAAAACTTCAGTCATAACATTAGCCATGTCTTGTAAAGTGATTTGTAATGGCCGCCCTGATGTACTTGGCGTTACAATATCACACACCTCCTGAGCGGGAGATGCAGGTACTGACACGTGAGGCAAGTTAGTCGGCATAACTTCCCCCTCGTTGTCTGGTGAATGTTGCTTAACATGTACAGATTGACTTTTATTTAAAGTAGCATCAATGCAATTAGTACATAAATTTCTATTGGGCTCCACCTTGGCTTTTGAACATATTGCACAAAGAGTTTCCTCTGTGTCAGACATGTTTAAACAAACTAGCAATTAGACTAGCAAGCTTGGAAATACTTTTCAACAAAATTTACAAGCAATATGTAAAAAACGTTACTGTGCCTTTAAGAAGCACACAAAAACTGTCACAGTTGAATAACAATGAACCGGATTAGTTATATAAACCAAATTTAGCAAAGGATTGCACAGATTAGCAATGGATGATTAACCCTTAATATCAGAAAAAAAACGTATAACAATTGACAATATAAGCGTTTTTATCACAGTCAAGCACAGTCTCACAGGTCTGCTGTGAGTGATTACCTCCCTCAAAACTAGTTTTGAAGACCCCTGAGCTCTGTGGAGACGTCCTGGATCATGCAGGGAGAAAAAGACAGACTGTTACTGAATTTCTGATGCGTAGTAAAAGCGCCAAAATAGGCCCCTCCCACTCACACTACAACAGTGAGGGAAGCTCAGTAAACTGTTTTAATTTAAAACAACGACAGCCATGTGGAAAATAAAGCCCAAAACAATTTTCACCAAGTACCTCAGATAATTAAACGATTTAACATGCCAGTAAACGTTTAAAATCTAATATATGAAATGTCATTAAAAAGCCTGCTGCTAGTCGCTCACACTGCAAGTTAGGCTAAAAGTTATATGCATACAGTATTTTCCCAGTGAAGTGCCATTCCCCAGAAATACTTAAGTGTAAACATATATACATGTCAGCCTGATACCAGTTGCTACTACTGCATTTAAGGCTGTACTTACATTATATCGGTATTACCAGTATTTTCAAAGTCAATTCCATTCCTTAGAAAATAATATACTGCAACATACCTCTTTGCAGGTGAACCTGCCCGCTGTCCCCTGATCTGAAGTTACCTTACTCCTCAGAATGGCCGAGAACAGCAAACAGATCTTAGTTACGTCCGCTAAGATCATATACAAAAACTTAGGTAGATTATTCTTCAAATTCTGCCTGAGAAGGAAACAACACACTCCGGTGTCGTTTAAAATAACAAACTTTTGATTGAAGATATAAAAAACTAAGTTTAATCACCACAGTCCTCTCACACATCCTATCTATTAGTTGGGTGCAAGAGAATGACTGGGTGTGACGTAGAGGGGAGGAGCTATATAGCAGCTCTGCTTGGGTGATCCTCTTGCACTTCCTGTTGGGGAGGAGTTAATATCCCATAAGTAATGATGACCCGTGGACTGACTACACTTAACAGGAGAAAACATACAATACCCCCCCCCAACATTACAACCCACCACCCACATACCCCTAATCTAACCCAAACCCCCCTTAAATAAACCTAACACTAAGCCCCTGAAGATCTTCCTACCTTGTCTTCACCATCCAGGTATCACCGATCCGTCCTGGCATCCGGTGCTGAAGAGGTCCAGAAGAGGCTCCAAAGTCTTCCTCCTATCCGGCAAGAAGAGGACATCCGGACCGGCAAACATCTTCTCCAAGCGGCATCTTCGATCTTCTTCCATCCGGTGCGGAGCGGGTCCATCTTGAAGCAGCCGACGCGGATCCATCCTCTTCTTCCGGCGTCTCCCGACGAATGACGGTTCCTTTAAGGGACGTCATCCAAGATGGCGTCCCTCGAATTCCGATTGGCTGATAGTATTCTATCAGCCAATCGGAATTAAGGTAGGAATATTCTGATTGGCTGATGGAATCAGCCAATCAGAATAAAGTTCAATCCTATTGGCTGATCCAATCAGCCAATCAGATTGAGCTCGCATTCTATTGGCTGATCGGAACAGCCAATAGAATGCGAGCTCAATCTGATTGGCTGATTGGATCAGCCAATCGGATTGAACTTGATTCTGATTGGCTGATTCCATCAGCCAATCAGAATATTCCTACCTTAATTCCGATTGGCTGATAGAATACTATCAGCCAATCGGAATTCGAGGGACGCCATCTTGGATGACGTCCCTTAAAGGAACCGTCATTCGTCGGGAGACGCCGGAAGAAGAGGATGGATCCGCGTCGGCTGCTTCAAGATGGACCCGCTCCGCACCGGATGGAAGAAGATCGAAGATGCCGCTTGGAGAAGATGTTTGCCGGTCCGGATGTCCTCTTCTTGCCGGATAGGAGGAAGACTTTGGAGCCTCTTCTGGACCTCTTCAGCACCGGATGCCAGGACGGATCGGTGATACCTGGATGGTGAAGACAAGGTAGGAAGATCTTCAGGGGCTTAGTGTTAGGTTTATTTAAGGGGGGTTTGGGTTAGATTAGGGTTGTGTGGGTGGTGGGTTGTAATGTTGGGGGTGGGTATTGTATGGTTTTTTTTACAGGCAAAAGAGCTGATTTTCTTGGGGCATGCCCCGCAAAGGGCCCTGTTCAGGGCTGGTAAGGTAAAAGAGCTTTTAAATTTATTAATTTAGAATAGGGTAGGGAATTTTTTTATTTTGGGGGTCTTTGTTATTTTATTAGGGGGCTTAGAGTAGGTGTAATTAGTTTAAAATTGTTGTAATATTTTTCTTATGTTTGTAAATATTTTTTTATTTTTTGTAACTTAGTTCTTTTTTATTTTTTGTACTTTAGTTAGTTTATGTAATTGTAGTTATTTGTAGAAATTGTATTTAATTTATTTATTGATAGTGTAGTGTTAGGTTTTATTGTAGGTAATTGTAGGTATTTTATTTAATTAATTTATTGATAGGGTAGTGTTAGGTTTAATTATAACTTAGGTTAGGACTTATTTTACAGGTAATTTTGTTATTATTTTAACTAGGTAACTATTAAATAGTTCTTAACTATTTAATAGCTATTGTACCTGGTTAAAATAATTACAAAGTTACCTGTAATATAAATATTAATCCTAAAATAGCTACAATGTAATTATAATTTATATTGTAGCTATATTAGGATTTTTTTTACAGGTAAGTATTTAGCTTTAAATAGGAATAATTTATTTAATAAGAGTTAATTAATTTCGTTAGATTAAAAACAGAATTTATGTTTACCTGATAAATTACTTTCTCCAACGGTGTGTCCGGTCCACGGCGTCATCCTTACTTGTGGGATATTCTCCTCCCCAACAGGAAATGGCAAAGAGCCCAGCAAAGCTGGTCACATGATCCCTCCTAGGCTCCGCCTTCCCCAGTCATTCGACCGACGTAAAGGAGGAATATTTGCATAGGAGAAACCATATGATACCGTGGTGACTGTAGTTAAAGAAAATAAATTATCAGACCTGATTAAAAAACCAGGGCGGGCCGTGGACCGGACACACCGTTGGAGAAAGTAATTTATCAGGTAAACATAAATTCTGTTTTCTCCAACATAGGTGTGTCCGGTCCACGGCGTCATCCTTACTTGTGGGAACCAATACCAAAGCTTTAGGACACGGATGAAGGGAGGGAGCAAATCAGGTCACCTAGATGGAAGGCACCACGGCTTGCAAAACCTTTCTCCCAAAAATAGCCTCAGAAGAAGCAAAAGTATCAAACTTGTAAAATTTAGTAAAAGTGTGCAGTGAAGACCAAGTCGCTGCCTTACATATCTGATCAACAGAAGCCTCGTTCTTGAAGGCCCATGTGGAAGCCACAGCCCTAGTGGAATGAGCTGTGATTCTTTCAGGAGGCTGCCGTCCGGCAGTCTCATAAGCCAATCTGATGATGCTTTTAATCCAAAAAGAGAGAGAGGTAGAAGTTGCTTTTTGACCTCTCCTTTTACCAGAATAAACAACAAACAAGGAAGATGTTTGTCTAAAATCCTTTGTAGCATCTAAATAGAATTTTAAAGCACGAACAACATCCAAATTGTGCAACAAACGTTCCTTCTTTGAAACTGGATTCGGACACAAAGAAGGCACGACTATCTCCTGGTTAATGTTTTTGTTAGAAACAACTTTCGGAAGAAAACCAGGTTTAGTACGTAAAACCACCTTATCTGCATGGAACACCAGATAAGGAGGAGAACACTGCAGAGCAGATAATTCTGAAACTCTTCTAGCAGAAGAAATTGCAACCAAAAACAAAACTTTCCAAGATAATAACTTAATATCAACGGAATGTAAGGGTTCAAACGGAACCCCCTGAAGAACTGAAAGAACTAAATTGAGACTCCAAGGAGGAGTCAAAGGTTTGTAAACAGGCTTGATTCTAACCAGAGCCTGAACAAAGGCTTGAACATCTGGCACAGCTGCCAGCTTTTTGTGAAGTAACACAGACAAGGCAGAAATCTGTCCCTTCAAGGAACTAGCAGATAATCCTTTCTCTAAACCTTCTTGAAGAAAGGATAGAATCTTAGGAATTTTTACCTTGTCCCAAGGGAATCCTTTAGATTCACACCAACAGATATATTTTTTCCATATTTTGTGGTAAATTTTTCTAGTTACAGGCTTTCTGGCCTGAACAAGAGTATCAATGACAGAATCTGAGAACCCTCGCTTTGATAAGATCAAGCGTTCAATCTCCAAGCAGTCAGTTGGAGTGAGACCAGATTCGGATGTTCGAACGGACCTTGAACAAGAAGGTCTCGTCTCAAAGGTAGTTTCCATGGTGGAGCCGATGACATATTCACCAGGTCTGCATACCAAGTCCTGCGTGGCCACGCAGGAGCTATCAAGATCACCGATGCTCTCTCCTGATTGATCCTGGCTACCAGCCTGGGGATGAGAGGAAACGGCGGGAATACATAAGCTAGATTGAAGGTCCAAGGTGCTACTAGTGCATCTACTAGAGTCGCCTTGGGATCCCTGGATCTGGACCCGTAGCAAGGAACCTTGAAGTTCTGACGAGAGGCCATCAGATCCATGTCTGGAATGCCCCACAATTGAGTAATTTGGGCAAAGATTTCCGGATGGAGTTCCCACTCCCCCGGATGAAATGTCTGACGACTCAGAAAATCCGCTTCCCAATTTTCCACTCCTGGGATGTGGATTGCAGACAAGTGGCAGGAGTGAGTCTCCGCCCATTGAATGATTTTGGTCACTTCTTCCATCGCCAGGGAACTCCTTGTTCCCCCCTGATGGTTGATGTACGCAACAGTCGTCATGTTGTCTGATTGAAACCGTATGAACTTGGCCTAGCTGAGGCCAAGCCTTGAGAGCATTGAGTATCGCTCTCAGTTCCAGAATATTTATCGGTAGAAGAGATTCTTCCCGAGACCAAAGACCCTGAGCTTTCAGGGGTCCCCAGACCGCGCCCCAGCCCACCAGACTGGCGTCGGTCGTGACAATGACCCACTCTGGTCTGCGGAAGCTCATCCCCTGTGACAGGTTGTCCAGGGACAGCCACCAACGGAGTGAATCTCTGGTCCTCTGATTTACTTGTATCGTCGGAGACAAGTCTGCATAGTCCCCATTCCACTGACTGAGCATGCACAGTTGTAATGGTCTTAGATGAATGCGCGCAAAAGGAACTATGTCCATTGCCGCTACCATCAAACCTATTACTTCCATGCACTGCGCTATGGAAGGAAGAGGAACAGAATGAAGTATTTGACAAGAGTTTAGAAGTTTTGATTTTCTGGCCTCTGTCAGAAAAATCCTCATTTCTAAGGAGTCTATTATTGTTCCCAAGAAGGGAACCTTTGTTGACGGAGATAGAGAACTTTTTTCTACGTTCACTTTCCACCCGTGAGATCTGAGAAAGGCCAGGACAATGTCCGTGTGAGCCTTTGCTTGAGGAAGGGACGACGCTTGAATCAGAATGTCGTCCAAGTAAGGTACTACTGCAATGCCCCTTGGTCTTAGCACCGCTAGAAGGGACCCTAGTACCTTTGTGAAAATCCTTGGAGCAGTGGCTAATCCGAACGGAAGTGCCACAAACTGGTAATGCTTGTCCAGGAATGCGAACCTTAGGAACCGATGATGTTACTTGTGGATAGGAATATGTAGATACGCATCCTTTAAATCCACCGTGGTCATGAATTGACCTTCCTGGATGGAAGGAAGAATTGTTCGAATGGTTTCCATTTTGAACGATGGAACCTTGAGAAACTTGTTTAGGATCTTGAGATCTAAGATAGGTCTGAATGTTCCCTCTTTTTTGGGAACTACGAACAGATTGGAGTAGAACCCCATCCCTTGTTCTCCTAATGGAACAGGATGAATCACTCCCATTTTTAACAGGTCTTCTACACAATGTAAGAATGCCTGTTTTTTTATGTGGTCTGAAGACAATTGAGACCTGTGGAACCTCCCCCTTGGGGGAAGCCCCTTGAATTCCAGAAGATAACCTTGGGAGACTATTTCTAGTGCCCAAGGGTCCAGAACATCTCTTGCCCAAGCCTGAGCGAAGAGAGAGAGTCTGCCCCCCACCAGATCCGGTCCCGGATCGGGGGCCAACATCTCATGCTGTCTTGGTAGCAGTGGCAGGTTTCTTGGCCTGCTTTCCTTTGTTCCAGCCTTGCATTGGTCTCCAGGCTGGCTTGGCTTGAGAAGTATTACCCTCTTGCTTAGAGGACGTAGCACTTGGGGCTGGTCCGTTTCTGCGAAAGGGACGAAAATTAGGTTTATTTTTGGCCTTGAAAGACCTATCCTGAGGAAGGGCATGGCCCTTGCCCCCAGTGATATCAGAGATAATCTCTTTCAAGTCAGGGCCAAACAGCGTTTTCCCCTTGAAAGGAATGTTAAGCAATTTGTTCTTGGAAGACGCATCCGCTGACCAAGATTTTAACCAAAGCGCTCTGCGCGCCACAATAGCAAAACCAGAATTTTTCGCCGCTAACCTAGCCAATTGCAAAGTGGCGTCTAGGGTGAAAGAATTAGCCAATTTGAGAGCACGAATTCTGTCCATAATCTCCTCATAAGAAGAAGAATTATTATTGAGCGCCTTTTCTAGCTCATCGAACCAGAAACACGCGGCTGTAGTGACAGGAACAATGCATGAAATTGGTTGTAGAAGGTAACCTTGCTGAACAAACATCTTTTTAAGCAAACCTTCTAATTTTTTATCCATAGGATCTTTGAAAGCACAACTATCTTCTGTGGGTATAGTGGTGCGTTTGTTTAGAGTAGAAACCGCCCCCTCGACCTTGGGGACTGTCTGCCATAAGTCCTTTCTGGGGTCGACCATAGGAAACAATTTTTTAAATATGGGGGGAGGGACGAAAGGTATACCGGGCCTTTCCCATTCTTTATTTACAATGTCCGCCACCCGCTTGGGTATAGGAAAAGCTTCGGGGGGCCCTGGGACCTCTAGGAACTTGTCCATTTTACATAGTTTCTCTGGAATGACCAAATTCTCACAATCATCCAGAGTGGATAACACCTCCTTAAGCAGAGCGCGGAGATGTTCCAATTTAAATTTAAATGTAATCACATCAGGTTCAGCTTGTTGAGAAATTTTCCCTGAATCTGAAATTTCTCCCTCAGACAAAACCTCCCTGGCCCCCTCAGACTGGTGTAGGGGCACTTCAGAACCAATATCATCAGCGTCCTCATGCTCTTCAGTATTTTCTAAAACAGAGCAGTCGCGCTTTCGCTGATAAGTGGGCATTTTGGCTAAAATGTTTTTGATAGAATTATCCATTACAGCCGTTAATTGTTGCATAGTAAGGAGTATTGGCGCGCTAGATGTACTAGGGGCCTCCTGAGTGGGCAAGACTGGTGTAGACGAAGGAGGGGATGATGCAGTACCATGCTTACTCCCCTCACTTGAGGAATCATCTTGGGCATCATTTTCTCTAAATTTTGTGTCACATAAATCACATCTATTTAAATGAGAAGGAACCTTGGCTTCCCCACATTCAGAACACAGTCTATCTGGTAGTTCAGACATGTTAAACAGGCAAAAACTTGATAACAAAGTACAAAAAACGTTTTAAAATAAACCGTTACTGTCACTTTAAATTTTAAACTGAACACACTTTATTACTGCAATTGCGAAAAAGTATGAAGGAATTGTTCAAAATTCACCAAAATTTCACCACAGTGTCTTAAAGCCTTAAAAGTATTGCCGTTTTTATATTTAACCCCTTTACAGTCCCTGGTATCTGCTTTGCTGAGACCCAACCAAGCCCAAAGGGGAATACGATACCAAATGACACCTTCAGAAAGTCTTTTCTATGTATCAGAGCTCCTCACACATGCATCTGCATGTCATGCTTCTCAAAAACAAGTGCGCAATACAGGCGCGAAAATGAGACTCTGCCTATGATTAGGGAAAGCCCCTAGAGAATAAGGTGACCAATACAGTGCCTGCCGGTTATTTTACAAAATTCCCAAGATTAAAATAATTCCTCAAGGCTATGGAGTATAAAATATGTTTATATATAAATCGATTTAGCCCAGAAAACGTCTACAGTCTTAAAAAGCCCTTGTGAAGCCCTTTTTTTCTTTCTGTAATAAAAATGGCTTACCGGATCCCATAGGGAAAATGACAGCTTCCAGCATTACATCGTCTTGTTAGAATGTGTCATACCTCAAGCAGCAAAAGTCTGCTCACTGTTCCCCCAACTGAAGTTAATTCCTCTCAACAGTCCTGTGTGGAAACAGCCATCGATTTTAGTAACGGTTGCTAAAATCATTTTCCTCTTACAAACAGAAATTTTCATCTCTTTTCTGTTTCAGAGTAAATAGTACATACCAGCACTATTTTAAAATAACAAACTCTTGATTGAATAATAAAAACTACAGTTAAACACTAAAAAACTCTAAGCCATCTCCGTGGAGATGTTGCCTGTACAACGGCAAAGAGAATGACTGGGGAAGGCGGAGCCTAGGAGGGATCATGTGACCAGCTTTGCTGGGCTCTTTGCCATTTCCTGTTGGGGAGGAGAATATCCCACAAGTAAGGATGACGCCGTGGACCGGACACACCTATGTTGGAGAAATTATATTTAACTTAGGGGGGTGTTAGTGTTAGGGTTAGACTTAGCTTTAGGGGTTAATCCATTTATTATAGTAGCGGTGAGCTCCGGTCGTCAGATTAGGGGTTAATAATTGAAGTTAGGTGTCGGCGATGTTAGGGAGGGCAGATTAGGGGTTAATACTATTTATGATAGGGTTAGTGAGGCGGATTAGGGATTAATAACTTTATTATAGTAGCGCTCAGGTCCGCTCGGCAGATTAGGGGTTAATAAGTGTAGGCAGGTGTCGGCGACGTTGAGGGGGGCAGATTAGGGGTTAATAAATATAATATAGGGGTCGGCGGTGTTAGGGGCAGCAGATTAGGGGTACATAAGGATAACGTAGGTGGCGGCGCTTTGCGGTCGGCAGATTAGGGGTTAATTATTGTAAGTAGCTGGCGGCGACGTTGAGGGGGGCAGGTTAGGGGTTAATAAATATAATACAGGGGTCGGCGGTGTTAGGGGCAGCAGATTAGGGGTACATAGGGATAACGTAGGTTGCGGTCGGCAGATTAAGGGTTAAAAAAATGTAATCGAGTTGCGGCGATGTGGGGGGACCTCGGTTTAGGGGTGCATAGGTAGTTTATGGGTGTTAGTGTACTTTAGGGTACAGTAGTTAAGAGCTTTATGAACCGGCGTTAGCCCAGAAAGCTCTTAACTCCTGCTATTTTCCTGCGGCTGGAGTTTTGTCGTTAGAGCTCTAACGCTCACTTCAGAAACGACTCTAAATACCGGCGTTAGGAAGATCCCATTGAAAAACATAATTTATGCTTACCTGATAAATTCCTTTCTTCTGTAGTGTGATCAGTCCACAGGTCATCATTACTTCTGGGATATTAACTGCTCCCCTACAGGAAGTGCAAGAGGATTCACCCAGCAGAGCTGCATATAGCTCCTCCCCTCTACGTCACTCCCAGTCATTCGACCAAGGACCAACGAGAAAGGAAAAGCCAAGGGTGAAGTGGTGACTGGAGTATAAATTAAAAAATATTTACCTGCCTTAAAAACAGGGCGGGCCGTGGACTGATCACACTACAGAAGAAAGGAATTTATCAGGTAAGCATAAATTATGTTTTCTTCTGTTAAGTGTGATCAGTCCACGGGTCATCATTATTTCTGGGATACCAATACCAAAGCAAAAGTACACGGATGACGGGAGGGATAGGCAGACTCTTTATACAGAAGGAACCACTGCCTGAAGAACCTTTCTCCCAAAAATAGCCTCCGATGAAGCAAAGGTGTCAAATTTGTAAAATTTGGAAAAAGTATGAAGCGAAGACCAAGTTGCAGCCTTGCAAATCTGTTCAACAGAGGCCTCATTCTTGAAGGCCCAAGTGGAAGCCACAGCTCTAGTAGAATGAGCTGTAATTCTTTCAGGGGGCTGCTGTCCAGCAGTCTCATAAGCTAAACGAATTATGCTACGAAGCCAAAAAGAAAGAGAGGTAGCGGAAGCTTTTTGACCTCTCCTCTGCCCAGAGTAAATGACAAACAGAGAAGACGTTTGTCGGAATTCCTTAGTTGCCTGCAAGTAAAATTTTAGAGCCCGGACTACATCCAGGTTGTGCAGTAGACGTTCCTTCTTTGAAGAAGGATTTGGGCATAAAGAAGGAACAACAATCTCTTGATTGAAATCAAATCAAATAAGGAGAATCACAATGTAAGGCTGATAATTCAGAGACTCTTCGAGCCGAGGAAATAGCCATTAAAAATAGAACTTTCCAAGATAACAACTTTATATCAATGGAATGAAGGGGTTCAAACGGAACGCCCTGTAAAACATTAAGAACAAGGTTTAAACTCCATGGTGGAGCAACAGTTTTAAACACAGGCTTAATCCTGGCCAAAGCCTGACAAAAAGCCTGGACGTCAGGAACTTCTGACAGACGTTTGTGTAACAGAATGGACAGAGCTGAGATCTGTCCCTTTAATGAACTAGCAGATAAACCCTTTTCTAAACCTTCTTGTAGAAAAGACAATATCCTAGGAATCCTAACCTTACTCCAAGAGTAACCTTTGGATTCACACCAATGTAGGTATTTACGCCATATCTTATGGTAAATCTTTCTGGTAACAGGTTTCCTAGCCTGTATTAAGGTACTAATAACTGACTCAGAAAACCCACGTCTTGATAAAATCAAGCGTTCAATTTCCAAGCAGTCAGCTTCAGAGAAGTTAGATTTTGATGTTTGAAGGGACCCTGTATCAGAAGGTCCTGTTTCAGAGGTAGAGACCAAGGCGGACAGGATGACATGTCCACCAGGTCTGCATACCAAGTCCTGCGTGGCCACGCAGGTGCTATTAGAATCACTGATGCTCTCTCTTGTTTGATTCTGGCTATCAATCGAGGAAGCAACGGGAAGGGTGGAAACACGTAAGCCATCCTGAAGTCCCAAGGTGCTGTCAGAGCATCTATCAGGACTGCTCCTGGATCCCTGGATCTGGACCCGTAACGAGGAAGCTTGGCGTTCTGTCGAGACGCCATGAGATCTATCTCTGGTTTGCCCCAACGTCGAAGTATTTGGGCAAAGACCTCCGGATGAAGTTCCCACTCCCCCGGATGAAAAGTCTGACGACTTAAGAAATCCGCCTCCCAGTTCTCCACTCCCGGGATGTGGATTGCTGACAGGTGGCAAGAGTGAGACTCTGCCCAGCGAATTATCTTTGATACTTCCATCATAGCTAGGGAGCTTCTTGTCCCTCCCTGATGGTTGATGTAAGCTACAGTCGTGATGTTGTCCGACTGAAACCTGATGAACCCCCGAGTTGTCAACTGGGGCCAAGCCAGGAGGGCATTGAGAACTGCTCTCAATTCCAGAATGTTTATTGGCAGGAGACTCTCCTCCTGACTCCATAGTCCCTGAGCCTTCAGGGAATTCCAGACGGCACCCCAACCTAGAAGGCTGGCGTCTGTTGTTACAATTGTCCAGTCTGGTCTGCTGAATGGCATCCCCCTGGACAGGTGTGGCCGAGAAAGCCACCATAGAAGAGAATTTCTGGTCTCTTGATCCAGATTCAGAGAAGGGGATAAGTCTGAGTAATCCCCATTCCACTGACCTAGCATGCACAGTTGCAGTGGTCTGAGGTGTAAGCGTGCAAAGGGTACTATGTCCATTGCCGCTACCATTAAGCCGATTACCTCCATACATTGAGCCACTGACGGGTGTTGAATGGAATGAAGAGTGCGGCAAGCACTTTGAAGTCTTGTTAGCCTGTCCTCTGTCAGGTAAATCTTCATTTCTACAGAATCTATAAGAGTCCCCAGGAAGGGAACTCTTGTGAGTGGAACGAGTGAACTTTTCTTTTCGTTCACCTTCCATCCATGTGACCTTAGAAATGCCAGCACTAACTCTGTATGAGATTTGGCAGTTTGAAAGCTTGAAGCTTGTATCAGAATGTCGTCTAGGTATGGAGCTACCGAGATTCCCCGCGGTCTTAGTACCGCCAGAAGAGCACCCAGAACCTTTGTGAAGATTCTTGGCGCTGTAGCCAATCCGAATGGAAGAGCCACAAACTGGTAATGCCTGTCTAGGAAGGCAAACCTTAGGTACCGGTAATGATCTTTGTGAATCGGTATGTGCAGGTAAGCATCTTTTAAATCTACAGTGGTCATGTACTGACCCTCTTGGATCATAGGTAAAATTGTCCGAATAGTCTCCATCTTGAACGATGGAACTCTTAGGAATTTGTTTAGGATCTTTAAGTCCAGGATTGGTCTGAAAGTTCCCTCTTTTTTGGGAACCACAAACAGATTTGAGTAAAACCCCTGTCCCTGTTCCGATCGTGGAACTGGATGGATTACTCCCATTAACAAGAGCTCTTGTACGCAGCGTAGAAAAGCCTCTTTCTTTGTCTGGATTGTTGACAATCTTGACAGATGAAATCTCTCTCTTGGAGGAGAGTATTTGAAGTCCAGAAGGTATCCCTGAGATATTATCTCTAGCGCCCAGGGATCCTGAACATCTCTTGCCCAAGCCTGGGCGAAGAGAGAAAGCCTGCCCCCCACTAGATCCGATCCCGGATCGGGGGCCCTCAATTCATGCTGTTTTGGGGGCAGCAGCAGGTTTCCTAGTCTGCTTGCCCTTGTTCCAGGACTGGTTAGGTTTCCAGCCTTGTCTGTAGCGAGCAACAGCTCCTTCCTGTTTTGGTGCAGAGGAAGTTGATGCTGCTCCTGCTTTGAAATTACGAAAGGAACGAAAATTAGACTGTCTAGTCTTGGCTTTGGCTTTGTCCTGAGGCAGGGCATGGCCTTTACCTCCTGTAATGTCAGCGATAATCTCTTTCAACCCGGGCCCGAATAAGGTCTGCCCTTTGAAAGGTATATTAAGCAATTTAGACTTAGAAGTAACATCAGCTGACCAGGATTTTAGCCACAGCGCCCTGCGTGCCTGAATGGCGAATCCTGAATTCTTCGCCGTAAGTTTAGTAAGATGTACTACGGCCTCCGAAATGAATGAATTAGCTAGTTTAAGGACTCTAAGCCTGTCCGTAATGTCGTCCAGAATAGCTAAACCAATGTTCTCTTCCAGAGACTCAATCCAGAATGCCGCTGCAGCCGTGATCGGCGCAATGCATGCAAGGGGTTGCAATATAAAACCTTGTTGAACAAACATTTTCTTAAGGTAACCCTCTAACTTTTTATCCATTGGATCTGAAAAAGCACAGCTATCCTCCACCGGGATAGTGGTACGCTTAGCTAAAGTAGAAACTGCTCCCTCCACCTTAGGGACCGTTTGCCATAAGTCCCTTGTGGTGGCGTCTATTGGAAACATTTTTCTAAATATCGGAGGGGGTGAGAACGGCACACCGGGTCTATCCCACTCCTTAGTAACAATTTCAGTAAGTCTCTTAGGTATAGGAAAAACCTCAGTACTCGTCGGTACCGCAAAATATTTATCCAACCTACACATTTTCTCTGGTATTGCAACTGTGTTACAATCATTCAGAGCCGCTAAAACCTCCCCTAGTAATACACGGAGGTTTTCCAGTTTAAATTTAAAATTTGAAATATCTGAATCCAGTCTGTTTGGATCAGAACCGTCACCCACAGAATGAAGTTCTCCGTCCTCATGTTCTGCCACCTGTGACGCAGTGTCTGACATGGCCCTAATATTATCAGCGCACTCTGTTCTCACCCCAGAGTGATCACGCTTACCTCTTAGTTCTGGTAATTTAGCCAAAACTTCAGTCATAACAGTAGCCATATCCTGTAATGTGATTTGTAATGGCCGCCCAGCTGTACTCGGCGCTACAATATCACGCACCTCCCTCTGAGCGGGAGATGTAGGTACTGACACGTGAGGCGAGTTAGTCGGCATAACTCTCCCCTCGTTGTTTGGTGAAATTTGTTCAATTTGTACAGATTGATTTTTATTTAAAGTAGCATCAATACAGTTAGTACATAAATTTCTATTGGGCTCCACTTTGGCATTGCAACAAATGACACAGGTATCATCTTCTGAATCAGACATGTTTAACACACTAGCAAATAAACTTGCAACTTGGAAATACAATTCAAATAGAATAATATTAAAACGTACTGTGCCTTTAAGAAGCACAGAAGATCTATGACAGTTAAAAATTAATAAATTGAAACAGTTATAGCCTCAATCCTTGGAAACAACACAACTTTAGCAAAGGTTTAATCCCATTAGCAAAGATAACAATTTCTGAAAGCAGGAAACAAATTACAGAATAAACGTTTTTATCTCAGTCAAACTATAATTCTCACAGCTCTGCTGAGAGAAATTACCTCCCTCAAAATAAGTTTTGAAGACCCCTGAGCTCTGTAATGAACCGGATCATGCAGGGAATACAATGAGTTGCTGACTGAAATATTTGATGCATAGTAAAAGCGCCCCTCCCCCACACACACAGCAGTGAGGGAGAACAGAAACTGACAGAAAAAACAGATTTAAGCAACTGCCAAGTGGAAAAATAGTGCCCAAACATTTATTCACTCAGTACCTCAGTAAATGAAAACGATTTTACATTCCAGCAAAAACGTTAAACATAATCTCTAGTTATTAAACAGCTTTATGTCTTTCTTACAGTGTAATTCTAGTGAAGTACCATTCTCCCAGAATACTGAAGTGTAAAGTATACATACATGACATTATATCGGTATGGCAGGATTTTCTCATCAATTCCATTGTCAGAAAATAAAAACTGCTACATACCTCTATGCAGATTCATCTGCCCGCTGTCCCCTGATCTGAAGTTTACCTCACTCCTCAGATGGCCGAGAACAGCAATATGATCTTAACTACTCCGGCTAAAATCATAGCAAAACTCTGGTAGATTCTTCCTCAAACTCTGCCAGAGAGGTAATAACACACTCCGGTGCTATTTTAAAATAACAAACTTTTGATTGAAGATATAAAACTAAGTATAATCACCATAGTCCTCTCACACGACCTATCTAGTTGCTGGGTGCAAGAGAATGACTGGGAGTGACGTAGAGGGGAGGAGCTATATGCAGCTCTGCTGGGTGAATCCTCTTGCACTTCCTGTAGGGGAGCAGTTAATATCCCAGAAGTAATGATGACCCGTGGACTGATCACACTTAACAGAAGAAAGATAGGATACGCAATTGACGTAAGGGGATCTGCGGTATGGAAAAGTCGCGGCTGAAAAGTGAGCGTTAGACCCTTTAATCACTGACTCCAAATACCGGCGGTAGCCTAAAACCAGCGTTAGGAGCCTCTAACGCTGGTTTTCACGGCTAACGCCGAACTCTAAATCTAGGCCATTAGGTTTTCTCCATAGAAATAGATTTTTTTTTATGTAAATATGTGCCACATGGCTACTTTCTATTTTCCATGAAGATCTTAGTGTAAGAATTTATGACAGCAGTGGACAAAAAGTTTTTTGGATTTTTGGTAAATTCCAATAGGAAATCTGATCAGAGGGATAAGAAAGTCCACATGACATTTGCATGTTTCAGACAGAGCATGTTGCTTTATGACACTTTTACATTCACATCTCTGATTACATTTACCTTGTTCTTTTGGTATCCTTTGTTGAAAAGAATAAGTATATATCCTACGCTACTGGGAGCTAGCTGGTGATTGATGCTATACAGAGTTATCTCGTCATTAGCTCACTAGATGTGCTCAGCTAGCAATGCTGCTCTGGAGCTGAATTTAACTATGTTAAACGCAGTTATATACATGCAACCATGCAATAAAAATGCTCTAACAAATTAGAACATTTTCTTTTTTGCATTTTTATAGCTTCTTCTTGTCAGGCTTGCCAATCTCCACCAGCGGATCTGTAGGTATTGTCAGCCAGCGAGCAACAGATATCTAGGTATCAGATCACAAACATGCACTTTCTGTTACAGTACAACGTCCCTTTAAGCCTATAATAAAGTGAATATGAACATGCTAGTAATGTCAAGTGTAATATTTACGTTTCTGTATTCCATTGCCTTTCCTTACCTGTGTTAGCAGCTTCTCTTTGTCATATAAATACCAGAACCAGGACAACTTACTAAAGTACTCACCTGGGTACCTTTATTACTGTATTCAATAACTAGATTCTGAGTAAAACGCAGTTTCCTTTCTCCAGTCTCAGAGTGTAGAAGCTGAACCCCAGGCAGCATCTGTTCAGCCGGCAGACGCTGATATGTCAGCAATTCCAGTGTCGTACAGAATGAGACTTTTACCTAAACACACAGATCACACATCATATTCACTTCTGCTCCTTAATATATTTAGAAGCTAAATCATTGGCTATAGAAAGCCTCTTTACTGCGGGATTCCCATAGCATAACTATTAATAGGTTATGTTACAATAAGATAGAAATTACTTCCCACATTTATGCAATGATAACGTTATAACTGGGAACAACAATACAAACTTTATTTGCTTAGTAGATTTAGTTACACCCAGTTGTAATGTTTACAGAGGAATACAAATATATTATATTCCTGGTGTGTTTATTGTGTAGATAGGATAGTATTGCTGTAAAGAAGCAAGATGAAAACAGTGAAAATCTAAAAAAAAAAAAAATAGATTTAAACCTTTAAAGAGGCAACAAAGTCAAAATGACACTTTTTTGTAAGAGACTCATTTTAATGATATTGATTATAATTTACTTAGCTCTCTTGGTATTTTTTTTGTTGAAAAGCATACCTAGGTAGGCTCAGCTGTGCACTACTGGGAGCTAGCTGCTGATTAGTGATTATACAAGAATGTCTCTCATTACTGGATCACCAGGTGTGTTCAGCTAGTTACCAGTAGTGCATTGCTGCGCATGAACTCACTTAAACTACATCACTTTTTTGCATGTGTTAAACATATAGCTAGGAGTTGATTCCAATTCTTTCTAAAAATAATTTTCTACAGAAAATCGTCATTAAAGTCTGGAGGGATTTTTGTAGATAAATCAGTTACGTTTCTAATAAAGGATTGGAATCAAAAGCATTTTTCTTTTTCCATTTTTATGTCCCTTTAAAGGGACACTAAAGTCAACATTTTTCTTTCATGTTTCAGATAGAACATACAATTTTAAACAACTATCCAATTGACATGTTATCTAATTTGCTTTGTTCTCTTGGTATACTTTGTTGAAGGAGCAGTAATGCACTGCAGAAAGCTAGCTGAAAGCCAATGAGAAGAGGCATATTTGTGCAGCAATCAATCAGCAGCTTCTCAGCCTACCTAGGTAGAATTCAACAAATTAAAGAGAATGAAACAAATGAAATATAAATATATTGGAAAGTTATTTAAAATTGGGTGCTCTATCTGAATCATGAAAGAAACATTTTTGGGTTTTATGTCCCTTTAATGATATATCAAGTTCAAGTTACTCAGGGGGAATTACTGATTTTGCCCCTGGATTTAAAAATCCTTTACTGGCAGCTGTATCTGAGGCAATGGCGGCTATCCCACCTGAAAGTAAGCGCAAGTCCAAACATTTAGAGTCAGACTCTTCCTCTAGAGGTGTTACTCCAGGCCAACGGCTATAGATTCTGAGGTGGAATCCTCTTGGTCTGATGAAGAGGTGTCTTCTGAGGCCTCAGCATCAGACTCAGACAAAGACACTAAGGATTCAACTTTTTAATTTAAGATGAAACACTTGCGTTCCATATTAAAGGAGGTTTTAAAGACGTTAGGTGTTCAGGATTCTAAGCCAGTGTTTTTCAACCAGTGTGCCGTGAGAGATCCTCAGGTGTGCCACGGCAGATTGACAACAGTGTGATATATTTTTTAAACTTTGCTTGTTTTTTACTCCCAGTGCAGGGGTAGTTTGTAGGAGGCATGGCATAACAGCACAATACATACAGTATGTGTGTGTTTGTGTGTATGTGTATATATATATATATATATATATATATATATATATGCTGTATTAGGCTACAATGTGTGATTTTTTTTAAATTTTGGGATGGTGGTGTGCCACAGGATTTTTTAATGTAAAAAAGTGTGCCACGGCAAAAAAAAGGTTAAAAATCACTGTTCTAAGCCATCTGAGGAAACCCCTCTTCAGAATCTGGATATTATTTTTAGACCTAAGACAAAAGCCCCAAATACATTTCCAGTGCCTACATTAGTTTCTGAAATAATTGCTAATGAATGTCTGAAAAGAGCAAATTCCTTAATTTGTGATATGGTGATTCAAATAATCCACATTAATGCGAAGAATATAGCTGTAGCTGTCTTGTACCGAAGGGCTCTAAGTCCAGGTTGCTCACACTTGTTTTCAAAGGAAAAACGCTGTTCGGTCCTGCTTGGACAGTCACGGGAGGAAAGGGAGCTTTCTTTCCTCAGGATGGGAAGGCTAGACCTAAGGGGAAATCTGAAAGCAGATTTTGTTCCTTTCTATTAGATCCATTCTTCCTCTGGTGTTTCAGGGTCAGTTCTTGACAACACCAGATCTGAAGGATGCGTACTTGCACATACCAATTCCCCAGGATCATCACAGATTTCTAAAGAATCATAACTAGTTTTTAACCTTACCATTTGGTCTAGCAACTAACTGCTCCTCGCATTTTCACCAAGCTTTTTTAGGAGCTCACCTTTTGGTGATCAGAACTCAAGGAGTGTCAGTAGCCCCATACTTGGACGATATCTTGGTTCAAGCTCCATCTTTACCTTAAGCTTCTCTTCTTACGGATAAACTACTGTGGTTCCTTTGGCAAAATAGATGGAAAGTCAATGTAGCCTAGAGCTCATTATACCCAGCACAACAGCTTTGTTTTTTGCGAGTCATCATAGACTTAGCGGTAATAAAACTGTTTCTCAGATACCAGCGCATACGCAAACTACAGAGGCTGTCAGAGGCTGCAGTCTACCCGTAGCTCAGTTCATGGAGGTTATAAATAATGCAATAAATGCTTTTAATAAGTGACTTTTCAGGGAAGGTTCCCCTTTATCAGACCAGGTCTGGGAGAAAACGGTTTTGGGCTCCTCAGAGCAACCGCAATCTCCCAGAGCTTTGGTTTCCTTTGTTTTAATCTGTCAACCTGACCTTGAAAGAGCTGGTCTCTGGCCGACTTATCCCTCTCCTGCAGGCCTGGCTCCTGGAACTACCGACCAGCCGCTGCATCCAGCACCCTCAAAAGTGTCCACTTAATACTTGTTAGGATTTGCTAAGTTATTATAGAAAACACTACTACAACAGCTTACTGCCAATGTAGGACCACTGAGTGAATACGGAACCTGCTAGCAGCAGAAAGGAGAGTAATTCATAAGCGAAAGCAACTTCAACAGTAGTGAAAGAGTTAATTACTGCAGGTGCTTTGATTCACTCACACAAGCAGTGTAACATAAAGTTTATGCAGCAAGCTTAAACAAACACACCAACAATCACACAACACTTTGTTATCTGAATGAACTAATCAAGCTGAGAGCATTATATAATCCATAATTTGAAAATTAATGTTAGTTATATCCAAACTTGTTCAATGAAAGCATAAGAAGCTGTAATGGTCACTTGAAACAGATAAAGTTGAAGTTATACAAACAGTCATTTGCGAACAGATATGAGGGTAAACTGTGACTAAGACCAATGTATGCTTAGGAAGTCTGTTTATGAAAGAATGGTAGCAATATATATCTTTTGTCACAGTTGTTTGTATACAAGTTAGTAAGTAGAGAAAATAGATTAATGCATATTTGTCATCTGTAGCATATATGATTCCCCAGCAGGTGTGCATTACACAGATAATATGGCAAGCTTGCAGATAAATGGAGTTGCAGTAGTACACACAGTTCGTATAATGCAAAATATACAGACCAGTATTACAGGAGATGGCAATGAGCAGAGTAATACTGTTACCAGACCACAAACAGTCCCAGCGGTACCACAGCGTGCCTGAGTCAGAGCCGCGGCGGGAGAATGTCGGGCGTGACGTCACACGCTGCAGGGAGTAACTTCAATACAGGAGAGACACAGAGGTCTCTGACTGAAATAAATTGTGAAAATCTCCAGGCACAAAAGAGCACAAGCAGGTAGATTCAAGCAGGCAGAAACTCAGGGTGAGTTTAGAGAGCAATGTAATGAAATACAAGTTGTATAAACGGCAAGGTCTCTTCAGAAGCAGCTTGTCACTGAGCAACAAATTACCAAGCAATGAGTTCTGTTGGGAGGTGCCTTAAATAGGGCTAGTGAGTTCACTTTCTTAAAGGTATAGCATAAACAGAGATGAATCCCTGACAGGACACCCCCCCCAAGGAGCCGCTCCGCGGATCAAGGACCAGGACGATCAGGATTTCTACGATGAAACAAGGAGACAAGACGGGGAGCAGAGACATGAGTGGAAGGTTCCCAAGAGTCCTCCTCCGGACCAAACCCTTTCCAACTGACAAGATATTGAAGTTGACTATGATGGTAACGAGAGTCTAAGATGGACTCAATTTCATACTCCATGCCATCAGTAACTGAGGGATCCACCGTGTCATTCTGAGTTGTGTCTCTCATTGTACAGTACGGTTTCAAGAGTGAAACGTGGAATGTGGGATGTATCTTCAGAGAATCTGGTAGCTGAAGTGTTACAGCATTAACATTTACAACCTTTTGTATTGGATAAGGCCTTAAATATAGAGAAGCAAGTTTTTTAGAAGGAACTTGTAACCTCAAATGTTTAGTGCTTAACCAGACTTTGTCGCCAATCTTGTAATCTGGGGGCTTGGATCTACGTAGATCATAGTGGTGTTTCTGAACAGCCTGAGCTTCTTGTAAGACTTGTTTCAATGTTGTGAAATTAGTGGCAATGGTGTTAACAAGATCGTTGACTATAGGTATATCGGAATTGTTAATCTGATTTGGGTAATATGAAGGATGAAATCCATAGCTGATATAAAATGGTGTCATTTTAGTTGACAAATTTACAGCATTATTATGAGCAAATTCAGCAGTAGCAAGTAGAGAATGCCAGTTATCTTGTTGTTGAGTGCAGTAGCAACAAAGATACTGTTCTAATGTTTGATTTGTCCTTTCTGTTTGACCATTCGTTTGTGGATGATAGGCGGTACTCAAACGTTTGGAAATATTGAGAGAGGAGCACAGTTGATTCCAAAACCTTGAAGTGAATTGCGTACCTCTATCTGTGGTAATTGACCCAGGTAAACCATGTAATTTCACAATGTGATTCAGAAAAAGTGAGGCAGTTTCTGATGCTGTAGGCAATCCTCTATGTGGTAGGAAATGTGCCACTACTACTAATATGGTGTTATAATTAGCAGATGAAGGTAGGTCAACAATGAAATCCATAGCAATCGCTGCCCAAGGTCTATCTGGTACTGGTAATGAGAGAAGGTAACCATATGGGCTCTTATGTTGATGTTTCTTAGTTGTACATACCACACAGGATTCAATGTACTGTTGAATAGTATCATGCATCTTGGGCCACCAATAATTCCTTTTAAGCAAATGAGCAGTTCTATGAACTACAGGATGACCAGCCAACAAGGAATCATGGGCAAAGGCAAGTACTTCAGTCCTAAGAGAAGGAGGTATATACAATAAAGTGCCATGGTAATATAAGTTGTCTGAATGTTTTAGTACATCCAATTGATCCAAAGATGAATCATTCCTTAAATGTTCTTGTAGAGTGGTTTTAAAATCAGTTGTTAGACAGATAATTCTATCCGAAGGTATGATAGATGAAGGAGAAACCAGATCAGTAGGTCGAGGGTCTTTTCTAGATAGAGCATCGGCTTTCATATTTTTGGATCCTGGTCTATAAGTTATAACGTAATCAAAACGAGAAAAGAACAAACTCCAACGAACCTGGCGTGCAGTAAGGGTCTTGTTTGATTTTAAATATTCTAAATTACGGTGATCAGTATAGATAGTGATTGGATGTGTTGCACCCTCCAGGAGGTGTCGCCAAAACTCCAAAGCTGATTTAATTGCAAGAAGTTCTTTATCACCGATTCCATAATTAATCTCCGCTGAACTCATGGTTCTAGAATAGTAGGAGACAGGATGCAAAGGTTCTTTATCTGAGTGTCTCTGAGATAGAACAGCCCCTACAGCAAACTCAGAAGCATCAACTTCCAGCGTAAATTGACATGTGGGATCTGGGAATTGTAATATAGGAGCTGAGATAAATTTACTTTTTAGAAGATTGAAGGAATGATCAGCATCTTGATTCCAGACAAACTTAATTTGTTTACGTGTTAGCGTAGTGAGAGGTCTGACAATAAGAGAGAAATCTTTGATGAACTTTCTATAAAAGTTCGCAAAGCCCAAGAATCTTTGAACATCTTTTTTATTACGTGGAATAGGCCACTTAGTGATAGCGTCCACTTTGCTCGACTCCATTGCAATTCCAGCTGGTGAGATGCAATATCCAAGGAATGATATGGTGTTTGTGTTGAAAATACACTTTTCAAGCTTTGCATAGAGATGGTGTGCCCTTAAACGTGTTAACACTTGTTTGACATGTACAATGTGAGCCTGTAGAGAATTTGAATAAACCAAGATGTCATCCAAGTATACGACAATACAGACATCTAACAAATCATGAAAGACATAATTTATAAAACATTGAAATGTCGCTAGGGCATTGCACAATCCAAAGGGCATTACAGTGTATTCATACAAGCCGTATCTTGTACTGAATGCAGTTAACCATTCATCCCCTGCCCTCATCCTGATCAAATTATAGGCACCTCTGAGATCTAGTTTAGTAAAAACTGTGGCACCTTGTAAACGTTCAATAAGTTCAGGTATGAGGGGCAGGGGGTATCTGTTCTTTTTTGTGCATTTGTTCAACTGCCTATAATCGATAATAGGCCTAAGACTGCCATCTTTATTTTTTACAAAGAACATTGCAGCAGCTGCAGAGGAGGTAGAAGGTCTAATAAACCCTTTTTTCAAATTGTCATCTAAATATTGTTTTAAATGATTTAACTCTGGCTGTGACAACGGATATATGTGACCGTATGGTATGGAGCTTCCAGGTATAAGATCAATAGGACAGTCATAGTCTCTGTGTGGAGGTAAGGACTCAGCCTCTTTTTTATCAAAAACGTCAGCAAACTCACTATAGCATTCTGGTAGCTTATGTTCAGTGATTTGACAAAGTGTGTGTACCCCAAAACAGGATTGCTTACAGTGATTTGAATCGAAAACTACTGATGCTGTAGACCACGATATAGTGGGATTATGTTTTATTAACCAATTCAATCCAAGGATTAGTGGATAAACAGAAGATGGAAGGACATCAAACGACATAAACTCTGTGTGTCCTGATGGGGTAACCACTTTGAGTGGAATAGTGTGGTGAGTTATGGGACCAGAGCTAAAAAATGAACCGTCAACCAAACGAATAGCTAGTGCAACATTCTTTTTTATTAGTGGTATGTGATTATTAACAACAAAAGTGTTATCAACAAAATTCCCAGAAGCCCCAGAGTCAATTATGGCCTGAACGTTTATCTTCTGATGGGACCACTGTAAGGAGACATAAATAGATAGATGAGATTTTATGCTGTTAACCAAATTAACTGTATGGTCATTAGATGAAATCTTACCCTTCTTTTGTCGAATCAATGAGGGACAGTCCCTAACTCCATGGTTCTTTTCAGCACAGTATAAACATAAATTTAGAAGCTTACGCCTTGCTTTCTCTTCGGGTCTTAAGGGTCCCCTAATGACTGCAACATCCATGGGTTCTTCAATGGATCTAGTGGAAACTGTGGAAGGAGGTGAGTGATGATAGTTAGGAGTCCTTCTGGTGGTATTCTCCGAATAAGATCTTTCTGACTTCCTTTCCCTAAATCGACAATCTATGCCAATAGAGAGAGTCATCAAGGCATCCAAGTCCTCTGGAATCACACCCCTTGCCAACTCATCCTTAACTGCATCATTTAACCCCAAATGGTACTGATTGCGTAAAGCAGGAATATTCCAAAGGGTGTCAGGAGCCCATCTTTTGAATTCAGTAATGTAATCTTCTACCATTCTTTTGCCCTGTCTTAAAGATCTAATGGCAGTTTCAGCAGTATTCTTCTTATTGTGATCTTCATATAAGAGAGACATAGCAGAGAAAAATTATTCTAGGGAATTTAGAATGGGATCATCCTTTTCATAAAAAGCATTGGCCCAAGATCTGGCCTCACCTCTGAGAAATGAAATTACAGTTAGAACTCTAATCCTGTCAGTTGGGTATGACTTAGGTTTCAGAGTAAAAAGCAGAGTGCAGGAATTCCTGAAATCCCTGAACATAGATCTGTCGCCAGAGAACTTTTCAGGCGGACTAACAATGGGTTCTGGGGTTGATTCAACATTGGGAGTTTTGTTAGCAAGGTGATCATTAATACATTTTTTTATATTCTGATTCTCTAATTGAATCTCCCTTAATCCTTGAATCATGTGATCCATACTCTGAGCTAGAGAACCAACTCTCCTGGACAGTTCACTTATGTCCATGATTTTAGCTGTTAGTAGTATTCTTTTTTAAGGCTTGGTAATATGTTAGGATTTGCTAAGTTATTATAGAAAACACTACTACAACAGCTTACTGCCAATGTAGGACCACTCAGTCTCACACCTTACCTCGGATTCCCACAGATTGAACTTAAGGGAACCCTGATATGCTCATTGATCTGAGGGTCACTACAGCAGGGTAGCTGAGTGAATACGGAACCTTCACGCAACAATGACTGCTAGCAGCAGAAAGGAGAGTAATTCATAAGCGAAAGCAACTTCAACAGTAGTGAAAGAGTTAATTACTGCAGGTGCTTTGATTCACTCACACAAGCAGTGTAACATAAAGTTTATGCAGCAAGCTTAAACAAACACACCAACAATCACACAACACTTTGTTATCTGAATGAACTAATCAAGCTGAGAGCATTATATAATCCATAATTTGAAAATCAATGTTAGTTATAACCAAACTTGTTCAATGAAAGCATAAGAAGCTGTAATGGTCACTTGAAACAGATAAAGTTGAAGTTATACAAACAGTCATTTGCGAACAGATATGAGGGTAAACTGTGACTAAGACCAATGTATGCTTAGGAAGTCTGTTTATGAAAGAATGGTAGCAATATATATCTTTTGTCACAGTTGTTTGTATACAAGTTAGTAAGTAGAGAAAATAGATTAATGCATATTTGTCATCTGTAGCATATATGATTCCCCAGCAGGTGTGCATTACACAGATAATATGGCAAGCTTGCAGATAAATGGAGTTGCAGTAGTACACACAGTTCGTATAATGCAAAATATACAGACCAGTATTACAGGAGATGACAATGAGCAGAGTAATACTGTTACCAGACCACAAACAGTCCCAACGGTACCACAGCGTGCCTGAGTCAGAGCCGCGGCGGGAGAATGTCGGGCGTGACGTCACACGCTGCAGGGAGTAACTTCAATACAGGAGAGACACAGAGGTCTCTGACTGAAATAAACGGTGAAAATCTCCAGGCACAAAAGAGTACAAGCAGGTAGATTCAAGCAGGCAGAAACTCAGGGTGAGTTTAGAGAGCAATGTAATGAAATACAAGTTGTATAAACGGCAAGGTCTCTTCAGAAGCAGCTTGTCACTGAGCAACAAATTACCAAGCAATGAGTTCTGTTGGGAGGTGCCTTAAATAGGGCTAGTGAGTTCACTTTCTTAAAGGTATAGCATAAACAGAGATGAATCCCTGACAATACTATATGTCTCCCTTAGATAGACTAAGTCCCTTTCATTTGTAGGACAAACTCCCACCTTCTTCACATCTCTGCACACCAAGGAGAAAAGAGTGTAATTTCTCCCCTGTCCCCTTGTATCACTATCCAACCTCATCCTTTCTTCAAGGAACGGTCTATTGAAGAATGGAATGATCTTCTGAATACCTCTAACCTTGCCTTCTCCTTGATGAGGGAAAGAACTACTGGGAGAGAGAGGGAAGTAGGGGGGATACTTAAAGCTCTGGTGTGAGGTGTCTTTGCCTCCTCCTGGTGGCCAGGTGAAGTATTTCCCCAAGAGTTAGGTTGTGGACTCTCACAAGCATTAGAAAGAAATCCTTTATCTATCTAAAAGTGTGTTTCTTAAATTGTATTACAGTCATTTATTTTTTTAACTAAATAAAAAAAAAAAGAATCTGTGGTAGTTGTCAGTATAGTACAAAGTAGCAGTAGCACTCCAATAAATGTTTTCAAAGAGATTGGAGTGCTACTGCTACTTTGGACTGTACTGATGTAAGTGAGGGCTTTGTTGCAGAGCCCTTAGCAGAGTTGCACCCATTATTTGTATATGCACATGTGCTGGACATTATAAGAAAGTTGTCTCTGTCAGTCACTGAGCAACAGAAGTTTGAAACTTGTATGAGAAATGTTTTCAGGTGGACTGAAATGCCAGCTATGCAAAATCGTGTCTAAACCACTTGTCTATCTGATGACCTGGAATGAGTAAGGATTTTTAAAATTGGTGTAATGCACTTTTGCTTGAGTTTTCATGGATTGGAACAAATGCCCTGGTTAGAGTGGAACTCTAGTTAACATCATCATAATGGAGCCCAAGATCCTAATGCTACATACTAAAGATCTGGAAGGGATTCTCATACCAGTAGGTTTTGCTGTGGATAAAGCACCAGCTCATCCCCCTGTTCTTCACGATCACTATGGGATGTCTTGATGCTCTTGTTTAGATCAACAGTAGACACAGAGAAAGGTTTTGATAACAGCAGGCGGAAATATAGAGGAGTCTCTGTAGAGTTTATAAGCTTCAGGTTTCGAGTAGTGGCCAACTCTGTCAAAATCTAAAATGGAGATTACAGTGATTTTTATGTTTCATTTCCATTCCAAGATAGATAACACCTTTGCTAACCATTCCCCAGCTTTGCACAACCTACATTATTATATTAATATACTTTATAATGTTTTAACTTTCTGCCTGTTTCTAAGCCACTACAGACCGCCTCTTATCTCATGCATTTGTATTAGCTTTACACAACAAAGCACTACTAATTCATGTGTGCCGTATAGACAACATTGTGCTCACTCCTGTGGAGTTGTACAGGAACCATCACTAATTGATGAAAATGCAAGTCTGTAAATAGCCCTGAGATAAGGGGGATAAGGGGGCTGTCTCTGCAGAGGATTAGGTACAAAGTAATCACAGAGGTGAAAAGAATATTAATATAACCGTGCAAAACTGGGAATGGGTAAAAAAGGGATTATCTATCTTTTTAAACAATAAACATTTTTAAGTAGACTATTCCTTTAATTTGACCAAATATATTTTATCTATTAAACCCAAGCACAGCAATACATTATGTAGAAAGCTTGTCACAGACAGTTGCATTTGGAGAAGCTAATTATACTATGCTGTTATTTAATGTAACTAGACGGACATATTTTTAGCATATTTTGTAAGATATCTGTCCAGTCCTTTGAGTAATCAGTAGGATATTTACTTGAGATGTCTGCCCGTTAGGTATCAGGTCACTTGCTGCAGTATAAAACACCAGACCCTCACTGTCATCGCCTTCCACTTCCACGGTTAGCCTGTGAATGACAACAACAGCTGTAAAAACACACAGACTTCTGGGAGCGAATCTAAACAGGTAGCAAACAGCACTAACTCTATGCCCTGCATTTGGCACCAATTACTTATGTCCTCACAACATCACCACCTGCGCTCACCTTCATCTAACATAGCTTAACTGAACAGTTAACCTGTGTAACACTTTTTAAAACTGATAGATTGTTTTTAACAGCCAGTACAATCAGGATCCTAAGAGAGGTGTAGCACACTAAGCAGCTGTTTTTATGCTCGGTTTAAACACTGATTTAAATATGAACCTCGCTGTATCATGAGGTTGAACAGAATATGACAGACAGTGCACACAGATTCTTCCTTCAAATCAAAAAAGCAACCTGATAATCTAGATGTGATTTTCCTAGTCTAGAGACAAAATGACTTGCTGATGACCTTTCCTTCTAATGGATCTAAAGATCTATGCTAAAGCCATACTCACTGCATAAGCTCCCAACACCAGAATATTTGTGCTTCTAATGTTGGTGCAAAAAACTATATAATGCTGCCTAACAATCTTCCTGTGACAATAGTAAAAATAGACTCATCTAACGGATCTGGTTTTCTCTTAGACTCTCATAATGTAATAGGAATGAGCACTGGATGGGTGTATACACTCTGCTACTTGTAAGTAGAAACAAGAAGTCTCCTCAGAGCTCTTATTAGTGGAAAGGATGTTTTTGCTTTAAAGGGACATAATACTCATATGCTAAATCACTTGAAACTGATGCAGTATAACTGTAAAAAGCTGACAGGAAAATATCACCTGAGCATCTCTATGTAAAAAAGGAAGATATTTTACCTCACAATTTCCTCAGCTCAGCAGAGTAAGTTCTGTGTAAAAAGTTATACTTCACCTGCTCTCAGCTGCAGGTAAAAATAAAAAAGAAATGAAGAAATGAACTGCAGCCAATCAGCATCAGCAGTGCTGAGGTCATGAACTCTTACTGTGATCTCATGAGATTTGACTTAACTCTCGTGAGATTTCATAGTAAGCTTCCTTTACCTGATTGGTGAAATAATATGAGAGTTCAAGAGGCTCATCCCCTAAGATGTCCCAGAACAGACATACTGATATGCTGCTTAGAAATCCTTTACAATGGGAGGTGGCTACTGAGGAACTTTTGAGGTAAAATATCTTTCTTTTTTACATAGAGATGTTCAGGTGATATTTTCTAGTCAGCTTTTTACAGCTATGCTGCAGCACTTTAAAGTGTTTAAACATTTGGGTATTATGGCCCTTTAAGAATAAATTACACATGACATATCTGTACTTACAGAGCTGGCTTCACAAATGACTGGAGTTCCACTCTTATTGGCTCCACTCCATACCCATTCGGGCGCTTCACTTTCCCAGAAACCAACTGTGCAAACTGAAAGTAAAATATATGTAAAAAATATTTATATTGACTGTGTTCCTTGGGGTTTAGTGTACGGATAACAATTCTTGTGAGAAATATATCATATCCAAGCACCATTGTATTGTAATACATTAACTTCATTGCAAGACTTTACCTGGTGATGTTACACAGTGCGATTTGACAATGGCTTTGTGTAACATTAATTAAATCAGGGTTCTTCAATTCCATGTCTCAGGACCCACTAACAGGCCCGATTTAAAGGGATAGGAAAGTCAAAATAAAAGGTATAATAACGTCCCTTTAAGCTTGAAGCTAGCCAATTGGTGTCTACATAGATTTGCCTCTTGTCATTGGGTCACTAGATGTTTTCATCTAGAGCCCAGTAAACTGTGTTTGATTCCTTAGAGCATTTTATTTTTCCACTTTTATATCCCTTCAGGAGATCTGAACTACAACACAGGTGAAATAATGAGTTATGGTTACTAAGTCTCACACAAGACACTCCTGAACATATGATCTTTTTGTTTGCACTAACTGACTCTTAATCACATTTATTTCAGTAAGCAAAGCACTTAATATGCTCCTAATATACTATTCAAATCATTTTTTTTATAATTTTTTTATTTAGAATAAGTAAACAATAAAAAAAGAAGAGAAATAAAAAGAAGAGTTTACATGTGATTCAGGGTCCAATCATGGACATCAAAGAACAATTTCAATATTGGTACACAAAGAGCATATAACACCCAAGCAGTTTAACTTCTCCAGGTATGTTGCTTAAATAGAGTTAAATAACATTTACAAAACATATTATCAGGTTTGGGGTAGAGAGCTTACCTCCAAGGGGAGGTCCACAGCAATGGTCAGACAAGAGTGATAGGTTTGGGTTAATAGGAATAATTGTCTATGTCCAGTCTGGTGGAAACTGTGGTTTTGAGTCCCATAAGAAGATCATATTATGGAAGACTTCTAATTTATTTGTAGACATATAATAATATCTCTCAAGAGAAATATTTTTGGATACTTGTTGCAGCCAATTTTGTGTAAGGAGTGCCTTCTCCTGTTTCCATAATCTTGGGATTATCTGTTTTGCGCTGTTTAAAATAATGTGAAATAATTTACCGTGCAATTTCGAGGGTGCTTTCGGAAACATAGTGAAAAGAAAAATTAGTGGGTCAAGAGGCCAGGCACAGCCAAAAAGAAAGTTAATATGTCTTCTAACTGCTTCCCAATATTTTGTGATACCCGGGCATTCCCACCATATATGATATAGTGATCCTACCTGACCACAGTTCCTCCAGCACCTATCAGAGGCCTGAGGGAAAATATGTTTCAACCTTGCTGGAGTTAGGTACCATTGCATGAGAAGTTTGTAATTCATTTCTAGCAGTGCTGATGAGTGTGAAGATAATGAAATAGACATGAAAATGGAATTCCAGTCGGATTGTTGAAGCTGATACGGTAAACAGTTTTGCCATCTTCTGGTATATGAAGGTTGTTTCTGATGAAGTGGTGATAATAGAATTTTATAAATCAGGGAAATTGAGTGTCGGGGCGGGGCAGAGGAAGTGCAGAGGAGTTCAAATGGGGATCGGGAGCGAAGCAATGAGGGCTTCGATGCATGGTGTTGCAAAAAATGAGTAATTTGATAATGATGAAACCAAGTCAAAGTGATTTCAGTCTCCAGGTTTTGTAGGTGATTAAAAGGAAGAGGTTTGGGACCGTCCATTATTAGGTATAAAGGTAAAAGTTTGCAGATATCAGTGCTATTTTTGGATATAAATTTTTTCCCTATTAGTAAGTCTGGATTATCTAAAAGTGGTGTCAAGGGTGAGGGGATGGTTGAGAGGTTATTATATTGTCGTAGTGTCTTGTCCCATGTATCAAATGTTTCTTTAAGGATGGGGGATTGATTTATTGTTTGCGGTCTTAAATGTGGCGACAGCCAACAGAGGCTGCCCAGTTGAGGGACTCTAGCTAGATCATGTTCTATCGAGATCCATGTTTTAGCTGTGGGGTTACCGAAGTGGCACCAATCTAAGATTCTGGATAGGATGGAAGAAGTTCTGTAGGCTTGGAGATCTGGAACCCCCAAACCCCCTTGTAGTTTAGGCAAGTATAAAGTATTTTTGGTGACTCTTGGTGGTTTACGTTTCCAGATGTAGGAGTTAAGTATAGCTTGGAGCTGGGGGAGAAAAGTTTTGGGTAGTGGTATCGGGACCGTTTGAAATACGTATAGAATTTTTGGTACAAGGGACATTTTGAGAGCACTAATTCTACCCAACCAGTATATTGGCTTGAGGAGCCAGTCCTCAGTCAAAGTATGAAATTCCTGGGTGTACCTTTCATAGTTAAGCATGAAGAGTTGGGAGGGGTCTGGTGATAAAAAGATGCCTAAATATTTCAGAGATTGGTTAGCTATTATAAAGGGAGTATTGTGAGAGAGATGTGCAATATCCTTTTTGGACTTTTGCATGGGAAGTAGTTCCGACTTACTGAAGTTAATAGACTAATTTGAAAATTTACCATAAGTATTCAGGTTATGTATAATGAGGGGAAGGGAGGATAATGGGTTTGATAGAAACAGAAGGAGGTCGTCAGCAAATAGAGCTAATTTATGTATGTGAGATTCTAGGGGAATCCCAGTTATTAGGGGATGCTGTCTGAGGTGTAAGGCCAGAATTTCTATTGAGATGACGAAGAGCAAGGGAGAGAGAGGACATCAGTGCCATGTTCCATTCAGGATAGGGAAGGGGTCTGAAAGGATTCCATTAACTCTGACCTTAGCCAAGGGTCTAGTGTACAGGGAATCCAAATTTTTGTAGGGCAAGGAATAAGAAGGTCCAGTCCAACCTGTCAAAGGCCTTTTCGGGCATCTGTCGACAGGAGGACTGAAGGGATATGGTTTTTAGTAATGTGGTGTAAGAGGTGTAGGCTTTTAACTGTGTTGTCCTTTGCTTCTCTACCCAGGACAAAGCCTGATTGATCCTGGTGAATGATATAGGGTAGTATAGGGTTGAGTCTATTGTCGAGGATTTTAGAGTATAGTTTTAAATCAACATTAAGCAATGATATAGGTCTGAAATGTGCTGGTTGGTCTGGTGATTTCCCTGGCTTAGGGAGGACACTTATGTGGGCTTCTAACATATTGGAAGAGAACAAGTTATTTTTATCAATCACCTGAAATAGAGTTAGGAGATGAGGAGCCAATAGATCCTCAAAAGTTTTATAGTAAGCTCCAAAAGTTTTATAGAAGCCGTCAGGGCCTGGGCTTTTACCAGGAGGCTTTTATGGGTTTAATAAGATTTTCTGACATTTCTGGAGTGATTTGGGGTATTTTTATTGTGGATAGATATGACTGACAGTTAGTTTCATGATCCTTTTGGATTCAAATCATTTTTATTCATATTAACCCCTAACTGTATCCTGTATTGTCCAAAACCTACATCAGGTGTATAAAACACTGCAAAAAAGCCTCACTGTTTGCATTTCTTTTTCTTTTTGTTTGCTTTTTCCAATGTTAAATTGATACTAAAACATTCTATTATCCATTTAGAAGTATTTCAGAATATATTACAGTAATTTATTTGTATTTAAATATATCTCCCTATGATGTATGCTGTAGACAGATTTAAACAGCTTTTACTTAAAGGGCAGTCAAATCAAAAATGAATTTTCATGATTCAAATAGAGCGTGCTGTTATAAACAACTTTCAAATTTCTAAATGTTAGCAAATTTGCTTTATTCTCTTGGTATCATTTGTGATACAAGTGTAAGCCTCAGGAGCAACAAGGCACTACTGGGATCTAGCTAAACACGCTGGGTGAGCCAATGACAAGAGATATGTAGCCACCAATCACCAGCCTGCTCCCAGTAGTACACTGCTACTCCTAAGCCTAAATAGGTATACTCTTCAACAAAGGACACCAAGAGAATGAAGTATATTTGATAATAGGAATACTCTGTTTGAATCATGATAATTACATTTTGGCTTTACTGTTCCTTTAAGACTTTTCATGCAAAAATATTTTAACATGTTTTACTCCTTATCTTTCATATAATTTCATGTTGGGTTAGCGCACTTGAGAAAACGTGATCAGGTTTGCGTGACTTGTTGGTTGTTTTTATTTTCAGCTCTCCACACCCCATTAAAGTCTATGGGGGGGTGCGTTAACGTAGTTGCGATATTCTAACTTTGTAATTTGTAAAATTCTAATATGCGCAGTACCCGATGTCGAGCGCAGTTAACGCACAAATGATAAATAGCTCTCCACTTGTAATTTAGCCCTATATTGGGCAGCACAGAATATATAACACAGAGGGTTAGATTACAAGTGGAGCGCTAAATTATTGCCCCCCCATAATTTTCAAAGTCAAATTACAAACAGGCAAAATAAATAAATAACAGACACTGAAAGTGTTGTTGCTATGCATAATTACACATTTTTATGTATAACTAAGTTCTGAGAGTACATTACTAAACTAAGCATATTTACCTTATCATCTAAGCTCATGAAGCCCAAAGCGTAACCGCTGCATTCAACCTTATTAGTGACCCCAGACAACATCAACGGGGTGAAGGACACATGAATGGAGCAACTGCCACCAGCAGGAACAATCTGCAGACAAAGAAATTACACAGAACCGTTTTATGTGCTGTTTACATAACTGGCTCTTTATAAAAATGTTGTTTATTCACATTTTATAGCTTAAAGGGACATGAAACCCAAAATTTTTCTTTTGTGATTCAGATAGAGAATACAATTTTAAACAACTTTCCAATTTACTTCTATTATTTAATTTGCTTCTTTCTCTTGTTATCCTTTGCTGAAAGGTTTATCTACCTAAGCTCAGGAGCAGCAAAGAACCTAGGTTCTAGCTGCGGATTGGTGGCTGCAAATATATAACGATTGTCATTGGCTCACCCATGTGTTCAGTTAGAAACCAGTAGTGCATTGCTACTCCTAAAACAAATGATACCAAGAGAATGTAACAAATTAGATAATATAAGTAAATTAGAAAGTTTTTTAAAATCGTATTCTCTATCTTAATCATGAAAAAAAAAATTAGTTTCATGTCCCTTTAAATAAAGTATTGCCATATTTTAAATCTTTTTTAGAGCTGTTAATATCTTCAGTGGGGTTTATATATTGTTTAACTGTTTAAATGAACATTAACCACCTTTTGTTTTGGGGTAAAAATGGTGCTTTTTCTCTCGCTCCCTAGAGAGGTTAAAAAACAAATTCTGTTACCTAGGTTTTCAAACTGCTGCAAATTGCCTAAACTAGTTATTTTATTTGCAGCATTTGTAGGTTAAGGAAATGGCTTTTTGGCCTTTTAGGGAGTGTGTGACAAGCACTATGTTTACACAAAAGCAGGAGGTGTTTAATGTCCTGAATTGGGGCAATAAAGAACAAATATTAAAAATAAAGAAGTAAATATGTTTTATAATTAAGAAATTATTAAAGCATAATAAATTAAAGGGACATGAAACCCACATATTTTCCTTCATGATTCAGAAAGATAATGTAATTTTAAACATCTTTCTAATTTACTTCTATTATCTAATTTGTTTTATTCTCTTGATATTCTTTGCTGAAAAGCATATCTAGATATGCTCAGTAGCTGCTGATTGGTTGCTGCACATAGAAGCCTCGTGTGATTGGCTCACCCATGTGCATTGCTTTTTCTTTAACTAAGGATATCTAAAAAATGAATCAAAATAAATAATAGAAGTAAATTGTAATGTTGTTTAAATTTGTATTCTCTATCTGAATCATGAAAGAAAGATTTTGGGTTTAGTGGCCCTTTAAGTCCAAAACAGACAAACAGTGTAACTGGGAACAAAATAGCAACAGTTATGATCCATTTCCAGTATTTTGAGAAAATATCATGGATTCATACATTTTGTATATTATTGTAAAGTTCATCACTTAGATTTACTTTTTATTACCTCTGTACATCTAGGTGATTAAAAAAATTATAAGGGATCCTTTTGCATAATGGGAATATAATAAAATAAAAATGGTCTTAATTCCTGTTTTCACCTTTAGCCTAACTATTGGAGCTGAATTAAACAGTTGAAGCTGTATATTTGTTTAAGGAAATACATTTTTATTTATTTATTTTTCTATGTAAACAGCATTACATAAACAGTCAAGCAATAGCATGAAACAGGACTTATAAAGGAGGAACTGCTTGTGTTGTAGTATTATTAGGTTTTAGAGCATTTTAAAACAAGGCTATTGTCACAAAAATCTGCAATATGTATAGTATATAGTTAGAAAATATTTACTGTCTGTCTTGGAGTGATGCAGTATGGGTAATCTGAGGCAATGCCATCATGGGTTCGCAGAATGACGGAGATCAATTTATTTTCAGGACTTAATAAACTTTCACTTCGACTCTCATCTTTACTTTCTTCTTCTTCATCATCATCTTCACTCTGGTCCACATTTTCTTGAGTCTAGAATTGTAATGTTTTTCATGATAAATTATATATTTAAATTGTGACATATATATATAAAAGCAACTAATGTAGCGACAGGTTTAAGAACAAGTGTGTACAATTTTGCACACAGAGAACCTTTTAGCGTGATTTTGTAAAATTAGATATTTTAGACAAAACACAATGGGCAAGATTACATATGCGGCATGGGGCGCAAAACCCGGCATCGCCAATTTTTAGTAGAATCGAGCGATCACAAATACAGCGCAGCATACAAGCTACGCCCATATATTTTACACGTCGCCTGCAATTTTTACTCCCATAAACTAACATAGAACTGGCGGCGCAAGTCGGTATCACATATTCAGCTCAAGGACTTACGCACACAGAATGGAGAAACTTTATTCAATTTTCACCTTGTCAAACATATAGGCAGGCGCAGCAAGCCTTGCGCTGAGTAAAAAAGCACCGTAACTCCCTGGAAGCCTTAACAAACACCCAACACATGCGCAATCACATACATTTAAGCCGCACATCTCAAACAGTTGCCTGGCCACTTAATTATTCAAAACACTATCCCTCCTCTGCAATTGTGTTAAACCAATCACAACCAACACAAACTTTGACCTGCAGCCTCACGGCATGCTGGTTCTGCACAACCTAAGGCCTGCAGGGCCACTCAGGCGTCAGTATCAGCAGAGGGGGAGAGGCACCCAGGATTCACAGGACACACATCTATTGGGGGACATTGAGCATCAGCAACATGATGTGGTGCCTGTGCCTGAGGGTGTGGACAGAGGGACACTGCGGGGGCCAATTACGGGATTACATTATCCAAGAAAAGTTCACATGTAAGTGACATATTCTTAAGGCCACTAAACCATATGGATCACATTAATTATGATGTATGGCTGTGTCCCACCTAACATTGTATGTGTATATTTCCCCTTCCCCTAACCCCCCTAATTCATGCATATGTCTCATTGTGTTATTCATTTTCAGGTATCGCTGATAATTTCCTATGCTCATGAATGGAAAAACATGTGTCACATCCCCAGGCCCGGACTGACCATAGGGCATACCGGGCAAAAGCCCGGTGGGCCGCCGGTTCCCAAGGCCAGTAGCTCTGTGCTTCTTTGGAAATTGCCGCAAATGTTCCTGCCCTGCCCTCCTGACAGCCAGAACCAGAAGTAACTGTTGTTAAACGAAATCGCTTTATCACAGGTAAACATTTTAAAATGGATCCGGTGCTGCAGTCAGTCACTGCAGCACCAGACCTATTTTACAAAGATCTCTGTGATAAAGCGATTTACAATAACAACAGGGCAGTAAGAAAGTGCTGCCGACCGTGTGCACAGGGAGTTTGCACAATTTGTTAGGATACTGTAAAATCGCTTACTAGTTATGCAAACACCTGCAATAACAAGCCGAAAATTCAGAGCAAGAGAGATCATGTGACATAAGAGTGCCGACACTTCTTTACTGAGAGGGCTGACTACAAGTGAAAAGGAGGGCATCAGTTTGATAAATAATTGGCCAGCTAGGGTTTGCCAATCAGGCTCCACTCCAACCACAGCCGATTGTGCAGTTTTTAGACAGCCGACCCAGTCATTCTGGAGGAAGTGACCTCATCAAGGGAAAGCAGCAGCCCGTTTCAAAACTGAAATATACAGAGATCCACCCATGCAGTGAGTACATAGTGATTACTGCTCAGTGCTGGCAGAGCAAAACCTTTCCTGACTCTCTTTAACATAAATTGTGTAGATTAAATGTGTCTTCAGTGTATTCTTTCCCCTAACTGGAATCAGACAAGGCTGGGTCCAGTTTTACTCCTGCTTCTGTAGTCCCTGCCTGCTTGTCACTTGGGGGCTGGAGTGTGAGTGTCACTAGGGAGGAGGGCTGTGCTCAATGCAGCCAGACAAGGCTGGGTCCAGTTTTACTCCTGCTTCTGTAGTCCCTGCCTGCTTGTCACTTGGGGGCTAAAGTGTGAGTGTCACTAGGGAGGAGGGCTGTGCTCATGGCATTCAGACAAGACTGGGTCCAGTTTTGCTCCTGCTTCTGTAGTCCATGTCTGCTTGTCACTTGGGGGCTAAAGTGTGAGTGTCACTAGGGAGGAGGGCTGTGCTCATGGCATTCAGACAAGACTGGGTCCAGTTTTGCTCCTGCTTCTGTAGTCCATGTCTGCTTGTCACTTGGGGGCTGGAGTGTCAGTTTCAATAGGGAGGAGGGCTGTGCTCAGTGCAGTCAGACAAGGCTGGGTCCAGTTTTGCTTCTGCAGTCCTTGCCTGCTTGTCACTTGGGGCTCAAGGGTGAGTGTCACTAGGGAGGGGAATGAAGGCAGCAGCTGCTGATGTGCAAAAAATCACAATTCTGAGCCAGGAAATGGGCAGATCTGAAATTCTCACACTATAAAACATTTTGCACTTGAATGCAGCACTGAGGCAGAAGTGTGTGTGTGGGGTAACAGCTGCTCTGGAGAGTAGGTTTGGAGTTTTCACATTCATTTTCTGTGTATGCAAGCTCTTGCTCAGTGCTGTAAGCTATGCACAAAACATGCATATGTTTATATGGATGGTATCCCCTAGGACCCTTCCTTACTAAAGAAAAAATGAAAGAAAACGGCTCCATTATGCCCCATCCAGTCAGGGAACTGTTTCAGATCTCCCTAAACCATATAAGTAGAAACACTAAATTGTATTATAACAATTATGAATTATGAATCACTATCCCAGTGATATAACTCACTTTAACGCATTGGATGCGAACTATGGATGTAATGTGTTGCCGCAATCCCTGCCACTCAAAGACACCAATGTATTTTTTAGGAAATGTCCTATGTTGCTTCCTCTTACTGAGTTATATACATTCTAAAATGTTGTTAACCACCTTTATCTTTGGATTATGTACATTTGTGTTGTCATATAAAATGTCATTCTTATTATTTGGTAACCCCCTGAGCTATGTGTGTATGTGTGTATATATGTTTGTGTGTGTATAAAACAGAATTTATGCTTACCTGATAAATTACTTTCTCCAACGGTGTGTCCGGTCCACGGCGTCATCCTTACTTGTGGGATATCTCTTCCCCAACAGGAAATGGCAAAGAGTCCCAGCAAAGCTGGCCATATAGTCCCTCCTAGGCTCCGCCCACCCCAGTCATTCGACCGACGGACAGGAGGAAATATATATAGGAGAAACCATATGGTACCGTGGTGACTGTAGTTAGAGAAAATAATTCATCAGACCTGATTAAAAAACCAGGGCGGGCCGTGGACCGGACACACCGTTGGAGAAAGTAATTTATCAGGTAAGCATAAATTCTGTTTTCTCCAACATTGGTGTGTCCGGTCCACGGCGTCATCCTTACTTGTGGGAACCAATACCAAAGCTTTAGGACACGGATGAAGGGAGGGAGCAAATCAGGTTACCTAAACGGAAGGCACCACAGCTTGCAAAACCTTTCTCCCAAAAATAGCCCCCGAAGAAGCAAAAGTATCAAATTTGTAAAATTTGGCAAAAGTGTGCAGTGAAGACCAAGTCGCTGCCTTACATATCTGGTCAACAGAAGCCTCGTTCTTGAAGGCCCATGTGGAAGCCACAGCCCTAGTGGAGTGAGCTGTGATTCTTTCAGGAGGCTGCCGTCCGGCAGTCTCATAAGCCAATCGGATGATGCTTTTAAGCCAAAAGGAAAGAGAGGTAGAAGTCGCTTTTTGACCTCTCCTTTAACCAGAATAGACAACAAACAAAGAAGATGTTTGTCTGAAATCTTTTGTAGCCTCTAAATAGAATTTTAGAGCACGGACTACGTCCAAATTGTGTAACAAACGTTCCTTTTTTGAAACTGGATTCGGACATAAAGAAGGTACAACTATCTCCTGGTTAATATTTTTGTTAGAAACAACCTTTGGAAGAAAACCAGGCTTAGTACGCAAAACCACCTTATCTGCATGGAACACCAGATAGGGCGGAGAACACTGCAGAGCAGATAACTCAAACTCTTCTAGCAGAAGAAATAGCAACCAAAAACAAAACTTTCCAAGATAGTAACTTAATATCTATGGAATGTAAAGGTTCAAACGGAACCCCTTGAAGAACTGAAAGAACTAGATTTAGACTCCAGGGAGGAGTCAAAGGTCTGTAAACAGGCTTGATCCTAACCAGAGCCTGAACAAATGCTTGAACATCTGGCACAGCTGCCAGTCTTTTGTGTAGTAAGACAGATAAAGCAGAGATCTGTCCCTTTAGAGAACTTGCAGATAATCCTTTCTCCAAACCTTCTTGTAGAAAGGAGAGAATCTTAGGAATTTTTATCTTATTCCATGGGAATCCTTTGGATTCACACCAACAGATATATCTTTTCCATATTTTATGGTAAATCTTTCTAGTTACCGGTTTTCTGGCCTGAACCAGAGTATCTATCACAGAATCTGAAAACCCACGCTTCGATAGAATCAAGCCGTCAGCTGGAGGGAGACCAGATTTGGATGTTCGAATGGACCCTGAACAAGAAGGTCCTGTCTCAAAGGTAGCTTCCATGGTGGAACCGATGACATATTCACCAGGTCTGCATACCAAGTCCTGCGTGGCTACGCAGGAGCTATCAAGATCACTGAGGCCCTCTCCTGATTGATCCTGGCTACCAGCCTGGGAATGAGAGGAAACGGTGGAAATACATAAGCTAGGTTGAAGGTCCAAGGTGCTACTAGTGCATCTACTAGAGTCGCCTTGGGATCCCTGGATCTGGACCCGTAGCAAGGAACCTTGAAGTTCTGACGAGACGCCATCAGATCCATGTCTGGAATGCCCCATAATTGAGTTATTTGGGCAAAGATCTCCGGATGGAGTTCCCACTCCCCCGGATGGAATGTCTGATGACTCAGAAAATCTGCCTCACAGTTTTCCACACCTGGGATGTGGATCGCAGACAGGTGGCAGGAGTGATCCTCCGCCAATTGAATTATTTTGGTCACTTCTTTCATCGCCAGGGAACTCCTTGTTCCCCCCTGATGATTGATATACGCAACGGTCGTCATGTTGTCTGATTGGAACCTTATGAATCTGGCCTTTGCTAGTTGAGGCCAAGCCCTGAGAGCATTGAATATCGCTCTCAGTTCCAGAATGTTTATCGGGAGAAGAGACTCTTCCCGAGACCATAGACCCTGAGCTTTCAGGGATTCCCAGACCGCGCCCCAGCCCACTAGACTGGCGTCGGTCGTGACAATGACCCACTCTGGTCTGCGGAAGCTCATTCCCTGGGACAGATGGTCCAGGGTCAGCCACCAACGGAGTGAATCTCTGGTCTTCTGATCTACTTGAATCATTGGAGACAAGTCTGTATAGTCCCCATTCCACTGTTTGAGCATGCACAGTTGTAATGGTCTTAGATGAATTCGTGCAAAAGGAACTATGTCCATTGCTGCAACCATCAACCCTACTACTTCCATGCACTGCGCTATGGAAGGACGAGGAACAGAATGAAGTACTTGACAAGAGCTTAGAAGTTTTGATTTTCTGACCTCTGTCAGAAAAATCCTCATTTCTAAGGAATCTATTATTGTTCCCAAGAAGGGAACTCTTGTCGACGGAGACAGAGAACTTTTTTCTATGTTCACCTTCCATCCGTGTGATCTGAGAAAGGCCAGAACGATGTTTGTATGAGCCTTTGCTTTTGACAGGGACGACGCTTGTATTAGAATGTCGTCCAAGTAAGGTACTACTGCAATGCCCCTCGGTCTTAGAACCGCTAGAAGGGACCCTAGTACCTTTGTGAAAATCCTTGAAGCAGTGGCTAACCCGAATGGGAGGGCCACAAACTGGTAATGCTTGTCCAGAAAAGCGAACCTTAGGAACTGATGATGTTCTTTGTGGATAGGAATATGTAGGTACGCATCCTTTAGATCCACGGTAGTCATAAATTGACTTTCCTGGATAGTGGGTAGAATCGTTCGAATGGTTTCCATCTTGAACGATGGTACCCTGAGAAATTTGTTTAGGATCTTCAAATCTAAAATTGGTCTGAAAGTTCCCTCTTTTTTGGGAACTACGAACAGATTGGAATAAAATCCCATTCCTTGTTCCTTTATTGGAACTGGGTGTATCACTCCCATCTTTAACAGGTCTTATACACAATGTAAGAACGCCTGTCTCTTTATTTGGTTTGAGGATAAGTGAGACATGTGGAACCTTCCCCTTGGGGGTAGTTCCCTGAATTCCAGGAGATAACCCTGAGAAACTATTTCTAGCGCCCAGGGATCCTGAACATCTCTTGCCCAAGCCTGAGCAAAGAGAGAGAGTCTGCCCCCCACTAGATCCGGTCCCGGATCGGGGGCTACTCCTTCATGCTGTTTTGTTAGCAGCGGCAGGCTTCTTGGCCTGCTTACCCTTGTTCCAGCCTTGCATCGGTTTCCAGGCTGGTTTGGGTTGTGAGGCATTACCCTCTTGCTTAGAGGATGCAGAATTAGAGGCCGGTCCGTTCCTGAAATTGCGAAAGGAACGAAAATTAGACTTATTTTTGGCCTTGAAAGGCCTATCTTGTGGAAGGGCGTGGCCCTTTCCCCCAGTAATGTCTGAAATAATCTCTTTCAATTCTGGTCCAAATAGAGTTTTACCTTTGAAAGGGATGTTAAGCAATTTTGTCTTGGATGACACATCCGCTGACCAAGACTTTAGCCAAAGCGCTCTGCGCGCCACGATAGCAAACCCTGAATTTTTCACCGCTAATCTAGCTAATTGCAAAGCGGCATCTAAAATAAAAGAGATAGCCAACTTAAGTGCGTGAACTCTGTCCATAACCTCCTCATATGGAGTCTCTCTACTAAGCGAGTTTTCTAGTTCCTCGAACCAGAACCACGCTGCTGTAGTGACAGGAACAATGCACGAAATGGGTTGTAGAAGGTAACCTTGCTGTACAAAAATCTTTTTAAGCAAACCCTCCAATTTTTTATCCATAGGATCTTTGAAAGCACAACTATCTTCGATAGGAATAGTAGTGCGTTTGTTTAGAGTAGAAACTGCCCCCTCGACCTTAGGGACTGTCTGCCATAAGTCCTTTCTGGGGTCGACCATAGGAAATAATTTCTTAAATATAGGGGAGGGAACAAAAGGTATGCCGGGCTTTTCCCACTCCTTATTTACTATGTCCGCCACCCGCTTGGGTATAGGAAAAGCGTCGGGGTGCACCGGAACCTCTAGGAACTTGTCCATCTTGCATAATTTCTCTGGAATGACCAAGTTGTCACAATCATCCAGAGTAGATAACACCTCCTTAAGCAGTGCGCGGAGATGTTCTAATTTAAATTTAAATGTCACAACATCAGGTTCAGCTTGTTGAGAAATTTTTCCTGAATCTGAAATTTCTCCATCTGACAAAACCTCCCTCATGGCCCCTTCAGATTGGTGTGAGGGTATGACAGAACAATTATCATCAGCGCCCTCCTGCTCTTCAGTGTTTAAAACAGAGCAATCGCGCTTTCTCTGATAAGTAGGCATTTTGGATAAAATATTTGCTATGGAGTTATCCATTACAGCCGTTAATTGTTGCATGGTAATAAGCATTGGCGCACTAGATGTACTAGGGGCCTCCTGTGTGGGCAAAACTGGTGTAGACACAGTAGGAGATGATGTAGTATCATGTTTACTCCCCTCATCTGAGGAATCATCTTGGGCAATTTCATTATCTGTGGCAGTACTGTCCTTACTTTGTTTGGACGCTATGGCACAATTATCACATAAATTTAAATGGGGAGACACATTGGCTTTCATACATATAGAACATAGCTTATCCGAAGGCACAGACATGTTAAACAGGCTTAAACTTGTCAACAAAGCACAAAAAACGTTTTAAAACAAAACCGTTACTGTCTCTTTAAATTTTAAACAGAAAACACTTTATTACTGAATATGTGAAAAAGTATGAAGGAATTGTTCAAAAATTACCAAAATTTCACCACAGTGTCTTAAAGCATTAAGAGTATTGCACACCAAATTTCAGAGCTTTAACCCTTAAAATAACTGAACCGGAGCCGTTTACATATTTAACCCCTATACAGTCCCAGCTATAGCCTTTGCTGAGACCCAACCAAGCCCAGAGGGGAATACGATACCAATTGACGCCTTCTAGAAGCTTTTCCAGCAAATTTCAGATCCTCACACATGCATCTGCATGCCCTGCTCTCAAAAAACAACTGCGCAGTAATGGCGCGAAAATGAGGCTCAGTCTACAACTAGGAAGGCCCCCTGACTGGAAAAGGTGTCTAACATAGTGCCTGCCGTTTAATAAACGTTCCCCAAGTTTATAAATGCGAATTGTCAGCATAAATATGAATAAAATGCCCAAATAAAGCAATCGATTTAGCCCATAAAAATGTCTACCAGTTTTTTAGCCCATATTAAGCCCTTTATTCTGTTTGTTTGACTAAGAAAATGGCTTACCGGTCCCCATGAGGGGAAATGACAGCCTTCCAGCATTACATGGTCTTGTTAGAAATATGGCTAGTCATACCTTAAGCAGAAAAGTCTGCTAAGTGTTTCCCCCAACTGAAGTTACTTCATCTCAACAGTCCTATGTGGAAACAGCAATCGATTTTAGTTACTGTCTGCTAAAATCATCTTCCTCTCACAAACAGAAATCTTCATCCTTTTCTGTTTCAGAGTAAATAGTACATACCAGCACTATTTTAAAATAACAAACACTTGATAGAAGAATAAAAACTACATTTAAACACCAAAAAACTCTTAACCATCTCCGTGGAGATGTTGCCTGTGCAACGGCAAAGAGAATGACTGGGGTGGGCGGAGCCTAGGAGGGACTATATGGCCAGCTTTGCTGGGACTCTTTGCCATTTCCTGTTGGGGAAGAGATATCCCACAAGTAAGGATGACGCCGTGGACCGGACACACCAATGTTGGAGAAAACAATATTAAATTATGAGAGGGTGGAAGTCTTGGTGAGTTCCCACACTTTTTTATGTAGGACTTGACTCCTGCAGCAACACCACACATCATGTGTAGGGTCACATGATGCCATCAGTGAGCTGCAGCCGTAGGCCAGGCGGGACAGTTCATGTGCCGTGTCACGTGGTGCAGAAGCATCGCCTGGCTTTGCACTACTGGGAGCTAGCTGAACACATCTAGTGAGTTAATGATAAGTACACGTGTGTGTGTAACCACCTATCACCAGCTAGCTCCCAGTAGTGCATTGCTGCTGAGGATATGTACATATGTTTTTTAACAAAGGATACCAAAAGAACAAAGTAAACTTACTAATACAAGTTAGTTTAAAAAGTGTCTTGAATCGTGAAAGTTTACTTTTGGCTTTCATACTCCTTAAAATCTAGATTAAAGTTTGGCTGATTCAGATGGAATCTTTTAAGAATGCACTTGTTTTTTTATTGAAAAAAAACTAGCACTTTATTTTGGTTTTGTTGTGTTTTTTTTAAATTTTACTTAATTTTTTCATACCAACCAATTGACAAAATAAATTAATTATAGGGTATTGGAAATGTTAAATGTTTTTTATCAAACAAGTATTATACTTGCCATGTTTGGTATACGGTTAAACAAGAAATGGTGAGCAAAGGGGGGCGGGGGGAGTGGGCCTCTTTGCCCTAAAATGCCCGGGCCTTTTTTTGGTCCCAGTCCGGCCCTGCACATCCCCATGTTCCATAATTATGTATTTAAATGTATAACCATGTATTACATATAAGCCTGTCTGAACTAATTATGTGTGTGATACATGGATTAACATCCTTTTTTTGAATTTACAATATATTACAATCAATGCCCTTGATACACAACTATGAGTTAGAGTACAATAATATCTTATAAAAGATGATAATATTACATGTGTTGTAGTCATCATTTGTGCTCAATATTAGTGTACTCTAACACCCATAACATGGATGTGTATTACATTCAAATGGTAAATAACAAAGGACAATGATTGTGGTGAAATAGAAAAAGCTTTATTTTTTACGTGCTTTTTGGATGAGGGAGCTGATGTGCCTGTTGTGGAAGACCTTGTCCTTCTTGTTTCTGCAAATGCTGTTGTTTCTGCTGGTGGCAGATGATAAGCTTGAGGCTGTGTCTTGCTGGTGTGTAAAGTGTTCTACCAACACACCCAAGAGCTGATTAAGTTCTCTGGATCTATTGTCCACCTGCACCTGCATATCAAACTGCAATCTCATCATCTGTGACTGATTTTGAACAGCTGAACTTAACGATGCTGCTATGTCTCTGCAGCTCTAGGCTCCATCTTTGGAACCTCTCTGTGCCTCCGATGCTCCTCCTCTGGAGCATGATGTATTCTCTATCCAGAGGAGAATCCACTGCATGCACAGACTGTTGATCAACAGGGCTGGCAACTGTTAGAGGGCCAGGATGTTGGAGAACAGGTGATGCTGATGGATGTGCTGCTGCTGCTGCTGGAGGTGGAATAGCTGCTGCTTCTGCTGATAGAGGTGGAATAGCTGCTGCTTCTGCTGATGGAGGTGAAATAGCTGCTGCTTCTGCTGATGAAGGTGAAATAGCTGCTGCTTCTGCTGATGGAGGTGGAATAGCTGCTGCTGCTGCTGGAGGTGGAATAGCTGCTGCTTCTGCTGATGGAGGTGGAATAGCTGCTGCTGCTTGAGGTGGAATAGCTGCTGCTTCTGCTGCTGGAGGTGGAATAGCTGCTGCTTCTGCTGATGGAGGAGGAATAGCTGCTGCTTCTGCTGATGGAGGAGGAATAGCTGCTGCTTCTGCTGCTGGAGGTAGAATAGCTGATGCTTCTGCTGATGGAGGTAGAATAGCTGATGCTTCTGCTGATGGAGGTAGAATAGCTGATGCTTCTGCTGATGGAGGAGGAATAGCTGCTGCTTATGCTGATGGAGGAGGAATAGCTGATGCTTCTGCTAATGGTGGTAGAATAGCTGATGCTTCTGCTGATGGAGGTGGAATAGCTGATGCTTCTGCTGATGGAGGTAGAATAGCTGATGCTTCTGCTGATGGAGGTGGAATAGCTGATGCTTCTGCTGATGGAGGTAGAATAGCTGATGCTTCTGCTGATGGAGGTAGAATAGCTGATGCTTCTGCTGATGGAGGTAGAATAGCTGATGCTTCTGCTGATGGAGGTAGAATAGCTGATGCTTCTGCTGATGGAGGTAGAATAGCTGATGCTTCTGCTGATGGAGGTGGAATAGCTGATGCTTCTGCTGATGGAGGTGGAATAGCTGATGCTTCTGCTGATGGAGGTAGAATAGCTGATGCTTCTGCTGCTGGAGGTGGAATAGCTGCTGCTTCTGCTGATGGAGGAGGAATAGCTGCTGCTTCTGCTGATGGAGGAGGAATAGCTGCTGCTGCTGGAGGTGGAATAGCTGCTGTTTCTGCTGATGGAGGTGGAATAGCTGCTGCTTCTGCTGATGGAGGTGGAATAGCTGCTGCTTCTGCTGATGGAGGTAGAATAGCTGATGCTTCTGCTGATGGAGGTGGAATAGCTGATGCTTCTGCTGATGGAGGTGGAATAGCTGATGCTTCTGCTGATGGAGGTGGAATAGCTGATGCTTCTGCTGATGGAGGTGGAATAGCTGATGCTTCTTCTGTAGTTGTTTTTGCTGAAGCCGCTGCTGTAGTTTCTTCTGCTGAGGCTGCAGATGTTGGAGCTAGTCCTAAGGAAGCAGATGGTAGAGCTCGTACAAATGATGCCGATGGTTGAGGTCGCCCAGATGCTTCATATTCCCACTGTGGACAAGTGTGCAACCACTCAGGCTCTTCAATAGCCACATCCTGTGACAGTGTCCTTGGATAATTGCTGTGACTGAGTTGAGACTGTGATTGTGTTGGGGGCAAGGGAATATACCTGGACCCTTTGTGCCATGTTGGCTCACCCTCAAAACCAAAGGGAGGATATTCCTCTGGCCATGGGTCGAATGGCAATGTTGGTGTCATCACTCCCAGGTCCTGCATTGAAGCCAGCCAACCAGGCTCATGCTTGGGAGCCAACTGTTCCTGTGGTTGCCTGAAGAATGTTGTTGTTGGTGGTGGTAGAATAGTGGAAGACCCTGATGGCTGCACAGAGAGTGCTGTTTGTATCCTTCTCACTGGCCCGCAGATCATATCCTTCCAGGTGTTGTACTCCATCGGTAGGGCTGGACCACTGCCTGTTCCCTTCTAGTGGACTGCTTCCTGCCTTATCTTCTCCTTGACCCGTCTCTTGTAGTCATTCCATCTCTTTTTAAGGCTATCTACAGTCCTCCTCTGCTAGGCCACACTGTTGACAGCATCCTCCACCTGTAGCCATGCAGTTCTTTTCTTGGCACTGCCTTTGCCCTTCTCCTGGCGGAAAAGGTCACCATAGTTGTCCATGATGGCCTGGACTAGGGCAACATATTCTTCAAATGAAAAGTTGGGACATCTCAGCCTCTCCTCATCCATGGCCACTTGGCTTCCTCCCTGAGAGGTCCCTGGCAGTGTATGTTCCTGCCTATCCTCCACCTCCTCCCCTTCTGTCCCCATGTGCACCCTCTGTCCCTCTCCTTGATAGTCATGTCCTCTGGGGCACTCTGACATCTCTCCTCCCATCTTCCCTTCTGGCTCTCCCTCTCAACTTACTCCCTTGTTGGGGGGCCCACTGCTCCTCTTGTCCTCTCCCCTCCTCCCTACCTCTACCTGCCATCCTACCACTTGTCACACCACACACACTCCCAGTCACTCCTACGCAGGTCCAGTCACACACAATCACAACCAAGCACTCAGTCTATCACACTGAAAATCTGAAAATAAAAGTGTGGTGTATGTGTATATGTATGTATGCAATCTGTGCAATATGTCAAAATATGTGTAAGTGTACAAATACTCCTCAATCTAATGCGACCTTACTAAATTTTTTGAATGCGCCTCTCTCTCTTCACTCACTAAATCCTCCGCTCCTGGGCCGTGTGTTGTAGCTCAAAGAACAATTCAAACACATGCAAAATATGACAGTTACGCACGGGTTTCTATAGGGATATTGAATGGAGTATTTAAATTTAACGCTGGCGGTTTATTTTTTACCGTTGGTTTCTAATTTTACGTGCAAATTCCTCATTTACATAAAAATTTAATTTATTTTCAAATTACGCATGCAAAATACTAGCGTAAGCTACTGCCGACGCCAGAAATGTGTAGTTGTGCACATTTCTGAACCTCGCCAGTTTCTCCAACTTACGCCAGTATAGCATCTGGCTGCTCCGTTTATGTGATTTACTCGATGTGCGAGGTGAACTTATGGGCGACGTGGGTTTCAGCAGTTGCACTGAAACTTACACTGCATATGTAATCTCGCCCCAATATTTCTTTGGTTTTATCCTGGGAGATACATTCATATCTTACAAAATCCTCCTAGCAGTTATATACCCATAAACATGTAATTAATTGTGAATTGAGATTAAAGGCCACTTTGCACAAATTTGTCAAATTACTTTTTTTTTCTTCATACACTACTGATCTTCAATCTCTACACAATGAGCAATTAATACAAGCCGATTTGTTTGACTATCAGTGAAAAAATTTATGATCATATTTGTACCATTTTGTCACATTTACTGAGCACAACAAAAGTTCTCCAAGTGGTACTGCCATAGAAATGCATTCCTAGTTCACCAAATCTCTGATTGCAAATATACATCTTTTTTTTACTAAGAATAACCTGCATCTTTGAAAGAATTGGCTGCATGCTCTTCTAAACTGGAAAAAAAACCCTGTGTTGATGTGCCTCAGCCTTTATTCTGCAATACCCCTGTATTATACACAAGTGACAACATCACTAGTAACATATATAATGAGGAGGGGCCTCAGCCAAACAACAAGTACCTTAATGAAGACTTTTACAGGAAGTTGGGAAACAGTGCTGAGAAATAGCTACCTGTGGTCCTATGGATTCTTGGTGCCAAAGAACTTACATTATTAGTCCGGCTCAGCACAGTTGACCTGGTCCCTGATGTACTGGGGATTTTATCCCAGTTTTCAGATGAATCTTTGCTGTCTTGCAAATCCATCCTAGATTCATCAATTTCATTTCCATCAATGTCTTTTAATGGAAATGGTTCTCCGTACAACACTACAAGGTCCAGAAGCTTGGAGTCTTTTTCCTTATTGTAGGTCTCCCAGTCTATACGAATATCTAAATAAAGCAAATGAAGTGGAGTAAATTTATACCAATATTAAGGTTCAAAAGAAAGAATAGAAAATGTCAATGATTGATGGATAATATCTTACCACAAGGGCTTGTATTATTTATCCGCAAATACCGGGATATGGTGTCTCCGCCAGATACATGAGTGCCAAACCTTGTATGAAACACATAATCTTATTTATATACAAACTCTCTAGCATAGAACCATACACAATAAAGAGCAAAATAACTTTCAACTCATGCAGGTAGAGAAATATAGGGTCATTTGGGTTTAAGTCTAGTCAAAATTAAACTTTCATTATTCAGATAGGGCATGTAAGTTTAAACAACTTTCCACTTTACTTTTATCATCAAATTTGCTTTGTTCTCTTGGTATTCTCTGTTGAAAATCTAACCTGTGTAAGCACATTGTGTTCACTCAAATAGAGTTACCTAGGAGTCAGCACTGATTGGATAAAATGCAAGTCTATCAAAAGAACTGAAAAAAGGGGACAGTCTGCAGGGACTTAGATACAAGGTAATCACAGACGTAAAAACAAAATGTATGCTTACCTCATAAATTATTTTCTTTCCTGACATGGAGAGTCCACAAATCCATTCTAATTACTAGTGGGAATTCAACTCCTGGCCACCAGGTGGAGGCAAAGAACACCCGAGCAAAGCTTTAAGTATCCTCCCCCTTCCCACAATCCCCAGTCATTCAGCTGAGGAAATATAGAAATTAAAGAGGACCCAAAGGGTATAGAGGTGCCTGAGGTTTTAAAAATGACAAAAGCCGTCTTAAAATTAAATGAAATCAGGTAAGCATAAATTTTGTTTTCTTTCCAATGGCATGGAGAGTCCACAAATCCATTTGAATTACTAGTGGGAACCAATACCCAAGCCAGAGTACACAGAATGGAAGGGAGGGAGAAACAAAAAATGTGGACCTAAACTGAGGGCACCACCCTTTGAAAAACATTGCTCCCAAGGAAGCCTCAGCCTGAGGCGAAAAAACCTAGAGTATGGAAAAAGTATGTAAAGAACACCAAGTGGTCGACTGCAGATTTGCTCCACAGAAGTCACAACTAAAAAAACCACAGAAAGAAAAAAAAACAGCCCTAGAGGAAAGATACAAAATTATTATTAACAGGTATTTGTAGAGCGCCAACAGATTCTGCAGTGCTAAATCATCTCAGGAGGCAGTTGCCCAGCTATCTCCTAAGCCAACCAAAATATACTCCACAACCCAAAGGAAAGAGTAGCGGATGTGGCTTCCCGACCCTTGAGTTTGCCAGTAAAGACTACAAAAAGGGTAAGAAATCTTTAGCAACCTGAAATTTAGAGCACAAATTACATCCAGGTTGAGAAACAGGCAATCTTAAACAGGAATTAGGACATAAAGGAGGAACGGCAAGTTCGAAGAATTTTCAGTCCAAAACTCCTATAGGAAAAAAATCCCCATAGAAACAAAGGATCACCTTATCCGCCTGGATTCTACGCGCAGAAAAAAAGCCAAAAATATTCTAGACAGCAATATATTAACAATAGAATGCATAGAGACAAACAGAGTCTTATGCAGACTCAAAGAACAAGCATAAGCCTCCAAGGAAGAACAACAGGTTGAACACCTGGCCAGGTCCTGAGCAAAGGACAGAACATCTGTCAGAACGGCCAAACATTTATGAAACAGAACAGAAAGGAAAAATCTGTTCCAAGAGAGAACTAACAGACAAACCCTTCTTTAGACCGATTTGGAAAATATACCAAATACAGGGTACACTTGCGTTGCACCACAGAAACCCTGAGATACACCTCCGAAAAAATTAAGTGCACCAATCAATAAGGAGAAAGATACAATTAACTGGCTAACGAGCCTGGATCAAGGAGACAGTCTGTGCTCTCAATGCTATACAATTATTGGAATGACAGACTCCGACTGAGTCCAGATTCCCTGAGCTCCCAATGGACCCCAACTTTTCCCCAGCCGGAAGGCTGGCCTATGTGGAACACTCTCCCAGGGAGGTCTCAAGAAGCAAGTTGCCTTAGAACCGAAGGACCTGAACAAGGCACCAGGACAGAGAGAATAACCAGAGGTCCTCTATTCCAGGGAGAGAAAATTGTTACCTAAGTCGAGTAGAAAAAAAGGTAGATTTTCAACAAACATGGAGAATATCAAATAATTAATAGCACATACTCTTGATTTCTCCATCTCAGCTAATGCCTAAAAAAGGAATCGAACCCAGGGCTGATAAATAATGCTGCAGAAGGTTACCGTTGGGCTACCAGGTAGACCCAAAGAAGGAACCTCAGCCAATAGAACTAAAAAAATAAAACAGGTTGTGAGCACGCAATCAAGGTGCAAATAGTTTGAGCTGATCTTGAACTGAAAACCTAAAAGGGACATCCAGCGCCAGCAGCTGAATTCGAACCAACAACCTTTGAGTTGTAAAGCCACAAAGCTAACCACTAGGCTACATTGGCCTGCTTTACTGTTTGCTAGGCAGCTAATCTGATCATCAGGCTACTACAGTTGGCTGCAGATTTCTGAAATCATGAAGACTACTTGCTGTCAGCAAAAAATAACAGCAGGGAGATTAAAAATAAACTATCCCATTAGAGGAAAAATATGAAATATTGCTCTAGCAATAAGAAATAATCAGATCCCCGTAGGGGAAATAAAGTTTAAACAGCCTTCGAACACACAATGAAGGTGCAATTAGGGGTCGCTGGTTTCAAAATGCAAACCTTCCGCTTGCTAGGCAGCTAAGCTAACCACTAAGCTACTACCGCTGGCTATCTGAAAAACACACCCTTTCTATTGAAAAAAAGGAGGGATAAAACATGAAAACGTTTAAATCCCTAAAAATCACCTTTAGTATGAGAGTAGAAAAAACATAAGATAAGCAGACCTAATGCTTATAACAATAGTCAGAAAAAATATTGCACGGCGAGGACATTGCTGGGGACCCCCTGGATATGTCCTGCCTGTCGGCACCATTGGAGAATAAATTACCATTGCCCAGCAATAAATACGATTCACAGGGATCATCTCAAAAGAGAGACACATAAAAAAAATGAATTCCCTATGCAAATAAAGGACAAAAGATTTAAACATATTAGCGATTGAAAGAAATCACCTCAGAATGAGGGAGAGATTCCAATCTGAGATCATGTACATAGACTACGGAACATGATTAACACAAATTGGAGTCCCATGATCACTAAGAAATACAAATATGTGATGTAGAAAACGACATGATGTCGTAGACCATAGTCAAAGTAACCTCAATCAAGAGACAGAATATTATAGAACCCATAAACATTAAGGAACAAAAATACAAACATATTAGTGTCCTAAGATCACTAATAAACTGATATGTGTTATGTAGATATGTGATGTAACAGACATTAGTAGAAAACACTACCATATGTAAGGCCGTATACTTAAAAGGGACACTGTACCCAAATTTTTTCTTTTGTAATTCAGAAAGAGCATGCAATTTTAAGCAACTTTCTAATTTACTCCTATTATCAATTTTTCTTCGTTCTCTTGCTATCATTATTTGAAAAAGAAGGCATCTAAGCTTTTTTTTGGTTTCAGTACTCTGGATAGCACTTTTTTTATTGGTGGATGGATTTATCCACCAATCAGTAAGGACAACCCAGGTTGTTCACCAAAAATGGACCGGCATCTAAACTTACATTCTTGCATTTCAAATAAAGATACCAAGAGAATGAAGAAAATTTGATAATAGGAGTAAATTAGAAAGTTGCTTAAAATTTCATGCTCAATCTGAATCACGAAAGAAAAATTTTGGGTACAGTGTCCCTTTAAAGAAGGAAAATGTATTAGTGTCCTAAGATCACTAAATAACATATATGTATGTCACGTAGGATATTACCCAAGACAGACATAATGAGAAATCACCTCAATATGAGAGATTACACATGAACATGAAAATAACCATTAGAGTCCTAAGGTTATAAATAAACTATATATTAATATATATATATATATATATATATATATATATATATATATATATATATATATATATATATATATATATATATATATATAAATGAAGGAAAGCACTCTCTGGTCTTTTAGTGAAAATTTAATGATTCAAGTGTGACGTTTCGGGGGGACACTCCCCTTCCTCAGACAAACAAAAAGTGCATTCAACTGAAAATTTAAACAAAATAAGCCCCTCCTTATATATATAAGAAATTTATCAGGTAAGCATAAAACAGAATTTATGTTTACCTGATAAATTACTTTCTCCAACGGTGTGTCCGGTCCACGGCGTCATCCTTACTTGTGGGATATTCTCTTCCCCAACAGGAAATGGCAAAGAGCCCAGCAAAGCTGGTCACATGATCCCTCCTAGGCTCCGCCTTCCCCAGTCATTCGACCGACGTAAAGGAGGAATATTTGCATAGGAGAAACGATATGATACCGTGGTGACTGTAGTTAAAGAAAATAAATTATCAGACCTGATTAAAAAACCAGGGCGGGCCGTGGACCGGACACACCGTTGGAGAAAGTAATTTATCAGGTAAACATAAATTCTGTTTTCTCCAACATAGGTGTGTCCGGTCCACGGCGTCATCCTTACTTGTGGGAACCAATACCAAAGCTTTAGGACACGGATGAAGGGAGGGAGCAAATCAGGTCACCTAGATGGAAGGCACCACGGCTTGCAAAACCTTTCTCCCAAAAATAGCCTCAGAAGAAGCAAAAGTATCAAACTTGTAAAATTTAGTAAAAGTGTGCAGTGAAGACCAAGTCGCTGCCTTACATATCTGATCAACAGAAGCCTCGTTCTTGAAGGCCCATGTGGAAGCCACAGCCCTAGTGGAATGAGCTGTGATTCTTTCAGGAGGCTGCCGTCCGGCAGTCTCATAAGCCAATCTGATGATGCTTTTAATCCAAAAAGAGAGAGAGGTAGAAGTTGCTTTTTGACCTCTCCTTTTACCAGAATAAACAACAAACAAGGAAGATGTTTGTCTAAAATCCTTTGTAGCATCTAAATAGAATTTTAGAGCATGAACAACATCCAAATTGTGCATCTTCATCTCTTTTCTGTTTCAGAGTAAATAGTACATACCAGCACTATTTTAAAATAACAAACTCTTGATTGAATAATAAAAACTACAGTTAAACACTAAAAAACTCTAAGCCATCTCCGTGGAGATGTTGCCTGTACAACGGCAAAGAGAATGACTGGGGAAGGCGGAGCCTAGGAGGGATCATGTGACCAGCTTTGCTGGGCTCTTTGCCATTTCCTGTTGGGGAAGAGAATATCCCACAAGTAAGGATGACGCCGTGGACCGGAAACACCTATGTTGGAGAAATTTTGTTTTCTTTCCTATGGCATGGAGAGTCCACAACGTCATTCCAATTACTAGTGGAAACCAATACCCAAGCTAGAGTACACAGAATGAAAAGTGAGGCAGAACAAGGCAGGAAGACCTAAACCAAAGGCACCACCGCTTGAAGAACCTTTCTCCCAAAAGAGGCCTCAGCAAAAGTATCAAAATCGTAGAATTTGTAAAAAGTATGTAAAGAGGACCATGGTGCCGCCAAGATGAGGAGCCAGCCCTAATGGAACGAGCTGTAATTCTCTTAGGAGGCTGATGTCCAGCTGTCTCATAGCAAAGTAAATCATACTTCTTAACCAAAGGGAAAGTAGTAGAAGTGGCCTTCTGACCCTTACGCTTTCCAGAGAAAACAGGGAAGAAGATTAGGTAAAATTGTAGGTAAAATTTTAGAGAACGCACAACATCCAGGTTATGCAAAAGACATTCCATATGAGAAGACAGATTAAGACAAAAAGAAGGAACAACAATTTAATGATTAATGTTTTGATCTGACACCACCTTTGGGAGAAACCCCATTTTAGTATGAAGAACCACCTTATCTGCATGAAAAATAAGGTAAGGGGAATCACACTGCAGAGCTGAAAGCTCAGAAACTCTGCGAGCGGAAGAAATAGCAAGGAGAAACAAAACCTTCCAAGATAACAATTTTATATTAACAACATGCATCGGCTCAAACGGAGCCTGCTGCATAACTTTGAGAACTAGGTTAAGGCTCCAAGGAGGAGCAACAGGTTAAAATACAGGCCTGATTCTGACCAGGGCTTGAACAAAAGCTTGAACATCTGGTAAATCTGCCAGACGTTTGTGCAAAAGAATAGACAGTGCAGAAATCAGACCCTTTAGAGTACTGACTGACAAATCTTTTTCCAGGCTATACTGAAGAAAAGATAAAATTCGGGGGAATCCTCACCCGACTCCAGGAGGAACCCTTAGCTTCACACCAAAAAAAGGTATTTACACCATACCTTATGATAAATCTTGCGAGTAACAGGTTTACGAGCCTGAAGCATAGTATCAATGACCGCTTCAGAAAAACCATGTCTAGACAGGACTAGGCATTCAATCTCCAATGATGGAGGAATGGACCCTGAATTAGAAGGTCCTTCCTCAAAGGTAACCTTCAAAGTGGAAGAGATGACATATTCAGCAGATCTGCAAACCAGATCCTGCGAGGCCAGGCAGGAGCTATAAGAATCACAGACACTCTCCTGCTTGATACAAGCAATGACTCGTGGAAGGAGAGCAAACAGAGAAAACAGGTATGCTAGACCGAAATCCCAAGGAACCGCCAGAGCATTTATCAGAGCGGCCTGAGGATCTCTTGATCTTATTCAGTACTTTGGAAGCTTGGCGTTCTGACGAGACACCATCAGATCCAACTCCGGAACCCCCATCTGAGGGTTATCCTTGAGAACACTTCCAGATGGAAAGCCCACTCCCCGGGATGAAAAAGTCTGTCTGCTCAGAAAATCCGCCTCCCAATTCTCCACTACTGGAATGTGGATGGCAGATAGGAGACAATCGTGAGCTTCCGCCCACTGCAGAATGTGAGTCACCTCCTTCATTGCTAAGGAACTTTGAGTTCCTTGCTGATGGTTGATGTAAGCCACTGAGGTGATGTTGTCCGACTAGAATCTGATAAACTGGACTAAAGATAATTGAGGCCAAGCTGTCAAGGCATTGAAGATTGCTCTAAACTCCAAGATCTTTATCGGAAGAGAAGACTCTTCCCGAGACCACAGGCCCTGAGCTTTTAGAGAACCCCAAACAGCTCCCTAGCCTAACAGACTTGCGTCCGTAGTCAATATTACCCAGGAAGGTCTCAGGAAGCAAGTGCCAGAGACAGATGTTCCTGTGAAATCCACCACGAGAGAGAGTCTCTTGTTAGGGGATCCAGATTTATCCTCTGCGATAAATCTGAATGGTCTCCGTTCCATTGACTGAGCATGTAAAGCTGCAGCAGTCGCAGATGGAACCGAGCAAATGGAAATGATGTCCATGGAAGCCACCAACAGACCAATCACCTCCATGCATTGAGTCACTGATGTACGAATAGCAGACTGGAGAGAAAAGCAAGAAGTTCGGATTTTCTGACGTCCGTCAGGAAAATCTTCATGAACAGGGAATCTATGATTGTCCCTAGGAAACTCTTTTCCATATTCACTTTCCATCCGTGGGAACCTAGAAAAGACAACAACATCTCTGTATAAATTTTTTGCTATTTGAAAAGATGATGCCTGAACCAAGATGTCATCTAGATAATGTGCCACAGCAATTCCTTGGATCTTATCACTGCCAATAGAGCTCCCAGAACATTTGTGAATATTCTGGGAGCCGTGGCAAGACCAAACAGAAGTGCAATAAACTGGAAATGCTTGTCCAAAAAAGCAAACCTTAGAAACTGGTGATGATCCCTGTGAATGGGAACATGTAAATACGCGTACTTCAGGTCTATAGTCCTGAACCAATGGAAGAATGGAACAAATAGTTTCCATCTTGAAGGACGGAACCCTGAGGAATTTGTTGAGACACTTTAGGTCTAGGATGGGATGGAAAGTTCCCTTGACCTTGTTCCTCTAGAGGGACTGGTACAATAACTCCCAGGGAGGATAGGTCCTCTAAGCAATTTAAGAAGGCCTTCCTCTTTACCTGGTTTGAGGACAGTCTTGGCAGGAGAAATCTGCCCCTTGGAGGGTAAAACTTGAATCCTATTTTGTAACCCTGGGATACTATGTCCACAGCCCACAGATCTGGGACATTGTGTTTCCAAGCCTGTCGAAAAAAGGAAAACCTGCCCCTCACTTGATCCAAAATCTGATCAGGGGTGGATCCTTCATGATGAATGTTTCTTGTTTTGTTTTCCCTTATTCCAAGGCTGTATGGACTTCCAAGAAGACCTGGATTGGTCTGGTTTGGAAGAAAAAGATGAAGACTTCTGTCCCTTAAAGTTGCGAAATGAACAAAAATTAGAAGTCTGTCGACCCTTAGGTCTATTCTTAGGTCTATTCTTCTTGTCCTGATTTCCGCCAGCCCAGGACCGAATAGGGTTTTAGCTTTATAAGGTAAAGCCAAAAGCTTGGCCTTTGAAGATACATCAGCCGCCCAAGATTTTAACCACAGAGCTCTACAAGCTAGGACAGTGAAGCTAGACATCTTAGCTCCCAGTCTAATTACCTGCCTGTTGGCATTACAGATAAAGGTATTAGCTAATTTAAGAGCCTTGATCCTATCTTGGATCTCCTCAATCGTAGTCTCCTTTGATATCAGATCAGACAGGGCATCGCACCAATAAGACGCTGCTCCCACAACCGTAGCAATACTTGCCGCAGGTTGCCACTGTAATCCTTGATATATGTACATCTTTTTTAAATAAGCCTCCAGCTTCATATCCATGGGATCCTTAAAGGAACAACTATCCTCTATAGGAATGGTAGTTCTTTTAGCTAGAGTAGAGATAGCTCCTTCAACTTTAGGCACAGTGCACCATGAGTCACGAATGGAGTCCGCCACAGGAAACATTTTTTGAAAAACAGGGGAAGGGGAAAAAGGAACCCCTGGCTTATCCCATTCCTCAGCTATAATTTCAGACATCTTGTCTGGAACAGGAAAAACATCCACAGAAGAGGGAGAATCATAAACTCTATTAAGTTTAGTAGACTTTTTAGGGTTGACAGCAACTAAATGTTCAGGAGTCATCCAAAGTAGCTAGAACCTCCTTCAGTAGTAACCAGAGATGTTCAAGCTTAAACCTGAAATTAACTTCTTCAGATTCAGAATATTTCCCCCCCCCCAAAGCCGAAATCGGAAGTGCGGAGATTGGTCATGTGACCGTATGAGGCAAAAAAAACAAATGCGCCACAAAAAAAGCGCAAGTCTCTGCGTAGCAAATCTTGAGCTGCCGGTCTAATTTTACAAATACATACTCTAATAGCGGGTTAGAAAAGAAAAAAACTTTCAACGTGCACTAAACACTAAATCCTCTCTAGGGCATAGACTTACACATTCATTTTAAAGATAAAAATGAATAACATTACATAGAGCCTCTAAGACAGGGGAATAAAATTAACCCCATAATTCCTCCTATAGATTAAGTGCCTGCATATGACTAAATTCCTGAATAAAAAGAATTATCATGTCTCAAATAAAGTCCACTGAGTATTAACTCTTGAAGTGCTGTCCTTCAAACCTAGAAGGCAAGAGCACTTACCTGTGGATCCAGCTGCAGGGCAGGTACAGGTTCTTAGGTGTGATAGACACTCAAATCTCTATCAGGGACCTTTAGAAAAAAGAAAGAACAGAGTAACCAACCCTGGTTTTCTGTAAAGTGGTAGCCATTATTGTTAGAAATAAAGCAAAGATAACCTTGCTGCTTTCTAACTGCTAATAGTCACCATTACTCTTACTAAAGAGATTGACATGGACACAGCATAGCCCCTAATCCTTGCTTGCAGGGAAAAGTACCCATAAAAGGATTAAATATCTTCAGACACCATCTTCGCACATCCTCCATTGATAAAGGCAAAGAGAATGACTGGGAATTATGGGTAAGGGAAGTTACTCTTAACAGCTTTGCTGGGGTGCTCTTTGCCTCCTCCTGCTGACCAGGAGTTGGGTATCCCACTAGTAATTGGAATGACTTTGTGGACTCTCCATGCCATAGGAAAGAAATAAAAATACCCTCATAGAGACCTAAGATAACTTAAACATATTTAAACAGATATAAAGCTATCAAAAATTCAAGAAATCACCTCAATATGAGAGATTTCATTAAAAAGTAACATGCAAAAATACTAATAACGGTCACCAGATTGCAGCAAACGCCAGACTATTCTCTGTTAAACAGGGAAAAAAAAAACTGTTCTAAGGAAAAGTCTAAGCCAGTAGGGTACCATATAAGGCTGTATAATATACTGTATATATATATATATATATATATATATATATATATATATATATATATATATATATATATATATATATATTTTAAATACTTAGTAAGACATACTGATTAAATTGTGATCTGTGTCCTCACGTTAGTCTAGACCCCCAACTACTACAGAGAATAAATAAGCTGGGACTTAATGATCAGAATTGCCAAGGCTTGCCAAGGCATGCAGCCCTAAGAAGGCATCAGTATTATATCGTTCACAATGGGTAAGCGCGGCGTAGCAGCGTCCGGAAACGGCAACAGAAAGTAACGTCCTTTAATGAAAGAAGCTGACAGAGTGCCGTAGCCAGCGATAACTCACATCTACCCTCCTGTCATCAGTATTATATCCCCTTCACAAAAAGATCGCTTTTTTAAGGGACTGATAACTGACATAGGAATGGATCTCCTGATAAACTCATAGGAGGGCGGCAGCGCACTACTAAGTAACCCTGCAAAAATGATTCACCTGACTAAGGAGTTTGAAAAAGTGAATTTAAAAGTGTCTTAAAATGACATGCTCTATCTGAATCATGCAAGTTTAATTTTGACTTTCCTATTCCTCTAAGGGATTGGAGGAGCAAGGAAGGGGAGAGCTGCAAGACGGCAGTCAAATAGCGCTAAAAAGACGTGTCTTAAAAACGCTCTCACTGCCACCCTGATAATGGTCACATATCAACACATTATAACTTGCTATGAGCTACAGGCGATTAATAAGAAGCTCACATGAGGGAAAGCGCCAAATGTGATATATAAAAGCGCGACTCGCTGCCGCCCTTTAGTCAAGAGTATGTATAAAGTTAGACAAATATTTAACATATAGGTAAATACACAGATATGCGTATATATATGACACAGCCATTCTCTGACATCAAATAGAATCCAATAAGGCGCTGCAAAAGGGGCAGGCAAATGGCGCCAAAGTCCTTTCCTAAAGTGCGTAACTTGCTGACGCCATGCCAAAAACAGTAACATACTAAAACAGTTAGGGAGCACACAACCAACATGTAATTTATAACTCTTAGCTCTTAATACATATAGTATAATCGTTAAATCCCATTCTGGGGTATATAAGCATACGCAGATGCCGGCATATTTAAAAACTACCGAGCGGCTGTCTCCGAACCATTACTAATGAGACACACAACCGCCGCCCTTGAGAGGGATTACTAAGCACACTATGTACCATAAGGAGCATGTTTGCAGACAGATTAAACTGCAAAAGTGCATGAATGTGCTTCATAGCCACAGCTTTATAGTACATGATCTGTAAGACAAAGCTTTAGTGTCCACGAAGACACCTCCTCTCCTAGCCTAGCCAAGTAGGAGATCTGTACCGTCCCCACACCCCATAAAGCCTGGGTCTGTACTACTCAGACCCATCATAAGGCTATAGAATTGGCAATCTTTTTCTTGGTTGCTTAACCCAAGAAGCTGCTCTGCAGCAAATATCCCAAACTCGCAGATATTATAAATAAAATGCATACCCCTTCTGAGGGAAGCAGGTCCCACAAGATCCCTGACATCCCAGTCCTACTGATACTTCTTGTTCTATGAAATATACAAAAAAGGACTTACCCTCCAGGGTCTTCTGCTGTGGAGCAGTCACAGCAGCTCCAGGTCTGTGAGCCTCATCCGACCACTGACAGGGACCTGAAGATACAAGAAAAACAGAGTAACCAACCCTGGTTTTCTAAATAGGGGTTAGCATAAATCGTTGGAGTTAAAGTAAGGGCTACCTCACCAACCTCCAACTGCTAAAAGCCACCATTACTCTTACTAAAGAGGATTACATGGACACAGCATTGTCCCAATCCTTGCTTGCAGGGAAACATACCCATTAAAGGATTAAACACTTGATTTTCTTCAGACACGATCTTCACACACCACCTACGATGTACACAGGCAAAGAATGATTGAGGATTGTGAGAAGGGGGAGGATAAATAAAGCTTTGCTGGGGTGTTCTTTGCCTCCACCTGGTGGCCAGGAGTTGAATTCCCACTAGTAATTAGAATGGATTTGTGGACTCTCCATGCCATTGGAAAGAAAAGTATATTAATATAACAGTGTTGGTTATGCAAAACTGGGGAATGGGTAATAAAGGGATTATCTATCTTTTTAAACAATAAAAATTCTGAAGCAGACTGTCCCTTTAATTATAAAAAAATATATAAAATAAATGATACATTTTTCTTTTAAGTGGTTTACAAAATAACAGGTGAACCCTCACATTTTTTTTCTATAGGCATTTGAGGGTTTTTTATAAGCAGAAATTCATCTTTTCAGTTCAGTTTTTCTCAACAGGTCAGATTTGAAAGAACTCAGACCTCTGAAACCCGGTATGTTAAAGGTACAGTAGAGTAAAAAATTATTTTTTTAGGATAATTTTTTAGGAGTATGAGACTTTAAACAACCCTCTAATTTACTTCTATTATCTAATTTGCTACACTCTCAGTATCCTTTGTTGAATAGGACACCTAGTTAGGCTCAGGAATAGCACTACTGGGAGCTAGAAGCTGATTGCTTCATAAATTCATATATGTGCAGTCACCAAAGTTGATAATAGAATTAAAATGAAAGTTGAGTAAAATGATTTGCTCTATCTGAATCATGTCCCTTTAATAAAAAAGGCTGAGCAGCTGAATATTTGTGTGTGCTAGCATAGATGTCCTGAACATGTGGACTGTTCAGTGATTGGAGGTGATTAAAATGTATCTTAAAGGGAAATGAAAATGAAAATTAAACTTTAATGCTTCAAATAGAATGTGTCTTTTTAGACTTTGTTCTCTTGATATACTTTGTTGAGAAATCATATGGGGGGGGGGCATAAAATCACTGATCAGTGCTTGGGGTGAGGCATAGGATAAATTTGCCACTGAAATCAAGTACTTTCTCTTACAACATACTGTGTAATATAGTGTCATTGATTTTGCACCAAGCCTGAGGGAGAGTTTTACATATATAGTGCATCAGTGTTACAATATAATGCTTAACAATTACAATGTAGGTTAAATGGACCTAAAAACGCAAAAAGAAAATCCTATAATTCTATAGTGCAATGTTATTATTGTACCATTGTTTGCATATGACTGTTTAGCACCTGCAAAGGGACTAAACATAACTAAACTGCAGAGCAGCGATGCTCTACTGGGTGCTAGCTCAACACATCTGGTGAGCCACTGACAAAAGGCATTTCTGCTCCTGAGCCTATCTAGCTATGCTTTTCAACAAAGGGTACCAAGAGTGCAAATTCTCTTATAATTGAATGCTCTAAACCATAAACTTTAATTTTGACTTTATGCCCCTTTAATATATAATTTTGCTCATAAAAACAGAAACTGTATTAGTCCAAGCTGAATCTTTGTTATCAACGTTACATATTTTATTAATACTATTTTATTGTATTCATATATGTCTTTATAATTACCTTATTATAGGCCCTTGTGTCTGCCGATCCGCCCTTGGACCTGTCATTTGGAAATAAATTGGGCAACCGACAACAGTCATCTTGATGGGAATTCTTTTAGGTTTGAGGTTACCAACCTATAAATGTAATACAGACCATGGATGGAAATGGGAGAGCTGTGTAAGTAAAGCTACTTATAAAACATTTTACAGAATGAAGTTTTGCTATTTTTCAATTTGGAATCTTGGATGAACTTTGTGGTTTAAAGCCGATTAAATAAAGAGTTTAATTTGCATTATTTGTTTTCATATAAAGACAATAAAGGAAGATGTTTAACTGATTTCACATTTCAATATAAACAATTTCTATCTATAAATCACATTATAACATTTTGATGCTCATCATATTACAAAAGGAGTTAACCATAAGTAAAAGGAATAAATAAAATGCCTTAACTTGTAAATCCTTATCATATTAAAACCTCTAAGTATGTTCAAAGCTTCACTGTTGCTGGAGAGAAACAGCTATTTTTGCAATGTTCACTGAAGGTGAAGCGTTACAAAAAGTGGCCTTTCCCTCTCAGCACAGAAGAAACCTTATGTGGCATTTATTGGAAAGTATAGGCATCATAACCTTAGAACATTACCAGTGCCGTTGGCTTACATCATTGGAGGACCGTTTTAAGGGCTTATTGAGCTGGGAGGGTAATCTGCAGCATGCCCAGATCAAGCATTGGGCATACTGGGGCTGGTTACCTTCACCCCGCCCCCCCCGCAAAGGCAGAAACACAGGCAACAAGAAGTGGCCCTTCTGCGGTAGCTGGGCTGGCCTTGTAAACACATGCCTCCGCACCTCCGCTAGCTTCCTTAGAGTTGGATTGCCACCTGCAGGCGCAGCTGTTCTTAGTAGGGCCGGCACCAGTGCAGTGGTACACATGTATGGTGATCTGGAGCAGGTATGGGTGATGGGCAGTGGGTGCCTGGGTGGCCTTTTTTGCCTCTAAGCATGCATCGCTGCATGTATTCCTCCACAGAAGCCATGTGACATTTCTCACCAACTGTATAGACTACAAGCTGAAAACAAGCTCAGCAAAGGTACCTGGCTTCTCCATTATAATTCATATTTTCTATCTATATCCATGACGCTAGCTTGGCTAGGCCGGGGGATGGGGTTTGTGACTCGGCCAGGCCAGACCAGGGGTGTGTGAGCTGAGGCCAGTCTCTAAGAATTTCCAGGGCCAGTCTGATTTCCCAGTCCAGCCCAGAACATTTCCAAAACTTTGCCAGCTGAACGTGAACATCAGCTGAGGGCATTTTTTCAAAAGATGTTTACTTATAATATAATGTGTGTTTTTAGAAAGCTAAAAATAGATCATGTTTTCTATATGTTAAAAATAATCTATTTGCAAACTACGTTACAAAGTGAATGATATATATTTCTTAAAAAATGCTCATCTCACCAATGAAAGAGTGAAAATCACACACAAGAGAAATCAAACAAAATCTTTGGGATGTTTTTTTGACATTGTATTGTAATGTAGGAGTCTATGTTTCACATAGACAGGTTACAAGTTCAAATTTGTATTGCTAATTTTTTAAGGGCCTGATGAGACTTCTTAGAATATCTTGCTTGAGCGGTGAGGTTCTGAATATCAGGCCCTGGGTGAGATATTGGGTTTTCAGTAGGTTTAAGTTGCTGAAGTCCAAAAATACCGAAAAAAACTGCTGGGAAAGTGTTTTACGGAATATTGGCATTAAATTGTATCTAAGCATAGTATAGTGGTGTCATTGCTCCATAAAGGTATTTAAAAAAGCGCTTGTGGTAATTGGCAAATCGCATAAGAATTGACTACAAAGGTGGCAGTAAGAGCTGAGTTAGACAGTGAAATGAATGTTACACTGTACAAAAGCAAGTGACCATAACATCGCTTGTCATCGCTATGTCCTGTAGATGTAAAGTCACTTACCCTACAAACCAGCTCATCACTGTACACTCCCCACATGTTGCTATAAGCAGAGACTCTGATTTCCAACCTCTGGAAAGCTCCTAGGGTCCCAGATGCAGGCTGAGGAATAAATGCTGCGCCCTTGCCATGTGCGAGTACTGAAGATTTATATTCTAGTTATATATGGGAGATACAAATTACACGTAAGATACATTAGATGCTGGAGACCATGTTATCACCGTTGTCATTGTCACAATTACCTTGTTACTCGAATACGGTTTAAAATGACCATTCTGTCATTAACACAAGACACAAACTGATTCCATGACCTTCTGTTGAGTTCTTATTAATTAGGCTAACTGCATTAAATGGCAGCTATTAAAGGGGCATAAAAATCAAAATTAAACTTTTGTGATTCAGAGAACATCATTTTAAGAGACTTCAATTTGCTTCTTTTATCAAGTTTACTTTGTTCTCTTGGTATGCTGAAAGCTAGCTGCTGATTGGTGATTACACACATATGAATCTTGTCAAAGGCTGACCTGATGTGTTCAGCTAGCTCCCAGTAGAGCATTGCTTCTGTGGAGGTGACTTTAACTATGTGTTTAATGCATTTGCAGCGCATTTTCTTTTTGCACTTGTATGTCCCTTTAAATCAATCCACGCATACCACACAGTCTCCTTAATCATTAAAATGTAGATGGTAACTCTTTAAATGAGCCGAACTTTAATTCTCCCATATTAATTTGTTTTCATTTTACTGTTTTACTTATCTGTATGTCATTTTCACCATGAGTCAGTGTGTGCCCCCTCTGATGTTCCCAGCTCTGTGCTTTACATATAAATTATAATAGGATACTACTATCTGGCAACATATAACCAAATTATTTCTCAGGCAAATTAGATACAGAGAATAACCACATTATAATCAATAATGATCAATAGAACAGGTGTCTTACCTGCTTGGGCCTTGTTAGCTGCCTGGGCTGTGAATCGAGAAGACTTATGTATCAGTGATCTTGTAGAACTGAGTGTAGAAAAGAGGGAAAACATTATATTATACAGCATGAGCATACATGTGCGCATGCGCAGCACCATGGGATGCTATAATTGGTAAAATACATAGAAATAGGTCTGCGGGGTCCACTCCAGTCTCTTTGGAGCGAGAACAAAAAAACATAAATTTATGCTTACCTGATAAATTTCTTTCTTTCCGGACATGGAGAGTCCACGACGTCATTCCAATTACTAGTGGGATATTCAACTCCTGGCCAGCAGGAGGAGGCAAAGAGCACCCCAGCAAAGCTGTTAAGTGTAACTTCCTTTACCCATAATCCCCAGTCATTCAGCCGACGGAAAATGGTAAAAAAAGAAACACAAAGGTATAGAGGTGTCTGAGGTTTACTCAAAAAAACTGCTGAATTATAATTTAAAAAGAGGGCGGGGTCGTGGACTCTCCATGCCCAGAAAGAAAGAAATTTATCAGGTAAGCATACATTTAGTTTTTTTTCCTATGGCATGAAGAGTCCACAACGTCATTCCAATTACTAGTGGGAACCAATACCCAAGCTAGAGGAGACGGAATGAAAAGGGAGGGAGAACAAGGCAGGAGGACCTAAACAGAAGGCACCACTGCTTGAAGAATCTTTCTCCCAAAAGAGGCCTCAGCCGAGGCAAAAGTATCGAATTTGTAGAATTTGGAAAAAGTATGCAAAGAGGACCATGTTGCCGCCTTGCAAATTTGTTCCACAGAAGCTTCATTTTTGAATGCCCAAGATGAGGAGACAGGCCTAGTGGAATGAGTCGTAATTCTCTCAGGAGGCTGCTGTCCAGCTGTCTCGTAAGCACAACGAATCAAACTTCTTAACCAGAGGGTAAGAGAAGTAAAAGTGGCCTTCTGACCCTAACGCTTTCCAGAGAAAACAACAAACAGGGCAGAAGATTGCAGAAAATCTTTAGTAGCTTGTACTAGTAGCTTTAGAGCACGCACAACATCCAGGTTATGCAAAAGACGTTCCTTATGAGAAGAAGGATTAGGACAAAAAGAAGGAACAACAATTTCATGATTAATGTTTCGATCCAACACCACCTTAGGGAGAAACCCCAATTTAGTACGAAAGACCGCCTTATCTGCATGAAAAATAAGGTACGGGGAATCACACTGCAGAACTGAAAGCTCAGAAACTCTGCAAGCAGAAGAAATAGCAAAAAGAAACAGAAACTTCCAAGATAACAATTTTATATCAACAACATGCAACGGCTCAAACGGAGTCTGCTGCAAAACTTTAAGAACTAGGTTAAAGCTCCAAGGAGAAGCAACAGGTTTAAACACAGGCCTAATTCTGACCAGGTCCTGAACAAAAGCTTGAACATCTGGAGAATTTGCCAGACGTTTGTGCAAAAGAATAGATAGTGCAGAAATCTGATCCTTCAGAGTACTGACTGACAAACCTTCCTCCAGGCCATCCTGAAGAAAAGATAAAATTCGGGGAATCCTCACCCGACTCCAGGAGAAACCCTTAGCTTCGCACCAAAAAAGGTATTTATGCCATACCTTTTGGTAAATCCTGCGAGTAACAGGTTTACGAGCCTGAAGCATAGTTTCAATGACCGCTTCCGGACTAGGCGTTCAATCTCCAAGCAGTCAGCTTCAGAGAATCTAGATTTGGATGGAGGAATGGACCCTGAATTAGAAGGTCCTTCCTCAGAGGTAACCTCCAAGGAGGAAAAGAAGACATCTTCACCAGATCCCTGAACCAGATCCTGCGAGGCCAGGCTGCAGGAGCTATTAGAATCACAGACGCCATAAGATCCAACTCAGGAACCCCCCACCTCAGGGTTATCTGAGAGAACACTTCCGGATGGAGAGCCCACTCCCTGGAATGAAAAGTCTGTCTGCTCAGAAAATCCGCCTCCCAATTGTCCACTCCTGGAATGTGGATGGCAGATATGACACAATTGTGAGCTTCTGCCCACTGCAGAATGCGAGTCACCGCCTTCATGGCCAAGGAACTCTGAGTTCCCTACCTGGTAGTTGATGTAAGCCACTGAGGTGATGTTTTCTGACTGGAATCTGATAAACCAAACTAAAGATAATTGAGGCCAAGCTGTCAAGGCATTGAAGATTGCTCTTAAAGGGACACTGAACCCAATTTTTTTTCTTTCATGAATCAGATAGAGCATGCAAATTTAAGCAACTTTCTAATTTACTTCTATTATCAATTTTTCTTCTTTCTCTTGCTATCTTTATTTGAAAAAGAAGGCATCTCAGCTAAGGAGCCAGCACATTTTTGGTTCAGAACCATGGACAGCACTTGTTTATTGGTGCTGTCCAATCAGCAAGAACAACCCAGGTTGTTCACCAAAAATGGGCCGGCATCTAATCTTACATTCTTGCTTTTCAAATAAACATACCAAGAGAATGAAGAAAATGTGATAATAGGAGTAAATTAGAAAGTTGCTTAAAATTGTATGCTCTATCTGAATCACAAAAGACATTTTTTGGGTTCAGTGTCACTTTAACTCCAAGATGTTTATGGGAAGAGAAGACTCTTCCCAAAACCACAGGCCCTGAGCCTTTAGAGAACCCCAAACAGCTCCCCATCCTAACAGGCTGGCGTCCATAGTCATAATTACAAAGGAAGGTCTCAGGAAGCCCCAAGACAGATGTTCCTGTGAAATCCACCACGAGAGTCTTTTATTAGGGGATCCAGATTCATCCTCTGCGATAAATCTGAATGGTCTCCGTTCCATTGGCTGAGCATTCAAAGCTGCAGCGGTCGTAGATGGAACCGAGCAAAAGGAATGATGTCCATAGAAGCCACAATCAGACCAATCACCTCCATGCATTGAGCCACTGATGGACGAATAACAGACTGGAGAGAAAGGCAAGAAGCAAAAAGTTTGGACTTTCTGACGTCCGTCAGGAAAATCTTCATGGACAGGGAATCTATGATAGTCCCTAGGACACACAATCTTGTAACTGGAACTAGAGAACTCTTGTCCAGATTCACTTTCCACCCATGGGAACAAAGAAAAAACAACAACATCTCTGTATGAGATTGTGCTAGTTGAAAAGATGATGCCTGAACCAAGATGTCGTCTAGATAAGGCACCACAGAAATTCCCTGAAATCTGATCACTGCCAATAGAGCCCCCAGAACCTTTGTGAATATTCTGGGAGCCGTGGCAAGACCAAAACGGAAGTGCAACAAACTGGAAATGTTTGTGCAGAAAGGCAAACCTTAGAAACTGGTGATGATCCCTGTGAATGGGAAGGTGTAAATACACGTCCTTCAGATCTATAGTCGACATGAACTGATCTTCCTGAACCAATGGAAGAATGGAACGAATAGTTTCCATCTTGAAGGACGGAACCCTGAGGAATTTGCACTTTAAGTCTACGATTTGGGAACCACAAAAAGGTTTGAATAGAAGCCTTGTTCCTCTAGAGGGACTGGTACAATAACTCCCAGCGAGGATAGGTCCTCTACACAATTTAAGAAGGCCTCCCTCTTTACCTGGTTTAAGGATAGTCTTAAAATACAAGTCCAAAGAAGGTAGCATAAATCAGCAGATTATTTATTCCAGCAAAAAAAGTGTTACCTTAATCATGCCATACAAACAAGTGTTACAATTCACCTTATATACACTGGTACCACTAGAGGGCAGCATTACATTAGAAGATTAACCCTTACTAGTACATTCTACAATTTTCACATTTTGATACATAGTAAAACATACATAGATATGCTAAATGAACAGGGCAACTTTCAAGATCTGCATTTAGAACAAATACGATTAAAATAATCTTCTTAGATGAAACGAAAAAAAACAAAATATAACATATTTACAGATAAACTGACAAATCCCAGTCTTTGTTGAGTATCTAAAGTATTGAGCTCATAAATCCAGAAACATTTGCGTTACTTAAGCAATAATTCTCTATTCCCTCCTCCATGTGGTTTAATTACATGGTCGATGATCTGAAAGCGTAACTGACTAATATTATGTGAAGCATTGCAAAAATGGTTAGCTAATGGGGCAGATTCTTTATTTACTCTGATGTTACTTTTATGCTCAGTTATCCTGGATACAATGTGTCGTTTCTCCGATATAGGCCCGTCCACACAGGTATTTGATCATATATGTAACATAAGTGGTATGGCGTAGTCTGTCTCTTAGGACATTATATCTGATCATCCCCCATTCCTTAAGAGAGCAGCCTACCGCCACCATGTCTTGTGGATCACCCTGAGGTCACTCGTTTTGTGGATCATTCAGAGACCATTTGTTCCAAGTTTGGACTATTTCACAATTTTTTTGATTCATTTTTACTTTATGATTCAATTTTATTTGATTTATATCATCTCTTGATTTGTTCTGCTAGCTTGTAATATCTTATTATTATATTTTTTCATTATATCTATTCCCATATATATCTGACCACATGTATTCACAACTATTTTAATATCATTTTATTATATAATTTTCATATTTTTGGTCTTCACACTCACTTTGTAGTCATTTGGTTGGCGCACCTCCTGTACACAATTTTAATATTAGATTGTGTTTTTTTTCTGCTTTGACAGGAGAAATCTGCCCCTTGGAGGGCAAAACTTGAATCCTATTTTGTAAACCTGGGATACAATGTCCACAGCCCACGGATCTGGGACATCGCCTATCTAAACCTGTCGAAAAAGGAAAGCCTGCCCCCCACTTGATCCAAAATCGGATCGGGGGCGGACCCTTCATGCTAATTTAGAGTCAGCAGAAGGCTTCTTGTTTTACTTTCCCTTATTCCAAGGCTGGCTGGACTTACAAGAGGACCTGGATTAGTCTGGAAGAAGAGGAGGAAGACTTCTGTCCTTTAATGTTGTGAAAGGAATGAAAATTAGAAGTCTGTCGACCTTTAGGTGTATTCTTCATGTCCTGAGTTAGGAAAGATCCCGTTCCACCCATAATCTCTGAAAGGATTTCCACCACCCTTTGAAGATACATCAGCCGACCAAGATTTTAACCACAGAGCTGAGCTCTACAAGCTAGGACAGTGAAGCTAGACATCTTAGCTCCCAGTCTAATTACCTGCATGTTGGCATAGCAGATAAAGGTATTGGCTAATTTAAGAGCCTTGATCCTATCCTGGATCTTCTTAAACGTAGTCTCCTCTGAAATCAGATCAGACAGGGCATCACACCAATAAGATGCTGCTCCAGCAACCGCAGCAATACTTGCTGCAGGTTGCCACTGTAATCCTTGATGGATGTACATCTTTTTTAAGTAAGCATCTAGCTTCTTATCCATGGAATCATTTAAGGAAAAACTTTCCTCTATGGGAATGGTAGTTCTTTTAGCTAGAGTAGAGATAGCTCCTTCTACTTTAGGCACAGTGCGACATGAGTCACAAATGGAGTCAGCAACAGGAAACATCTTTTTAAAAACAGGGGAAGGGGAAAAAGGAACCACTGGCTTATCCCATTCCTGAGCTATAATTTCAGACATCTTGTCTGGAACAGGAAAAACTTCCACAGAAGAGGGAGAATCATAAACTCTATTAAGTTTAGTAGACTTTTTAGGGTTCACAGCAACCAAAGGTTCAGTCGTCCAAAGTAGCTAGAACATCCTTCAGTAGCAACCGGAGATGTTCAAGCTTAAATCTGAAATTAACTTCTTCAGATTCTGAAGAAATTTCCCCCATCATGTCAAAGTCTGAGATTTCACCTTCAGAAGCTACTGAAGTATCCTCGTCCTCAGACATTTGGGAAAGGTTGACCAACGCAGATTTAGAGGGGTCAGAAACCTTACCAGCAGAAATATGTTTAGATTTCTTCTTACGCTTACCTGCAGTAGGGAAAGCAGATAAAGGTGCATACACTGCAGAAGTTATCTGTGCAGCAAAATCTATTGGCAAATAAACACACCCAGGAGATTGAGAGGAACCGCAGGGCACTGTATGTAAAACCAATAATGGGATGTTTGAGGAGAAAGCTGAGGCATATCCTGAATAGCATTATCCTGAGAGACAGTTGGCTCAGAAGGGAAAAATTTATCTTTAAATTTTAGAGTCTTAATTAAGCATGAGGAACAAAATTGCATAGATAAAACAATTTGGGCCTCTAAACATAATAAACATTTATCCATAGAAGCAGAGTCTTGGTCTGTGTCCATAGTTGGAAGGTTCCCAATTAATTAAAACAGCTTCTTTAGGTGTGATAGACACTTCACCCTCTATCAGGGACTTGAATAAAAAGAAAGAACAGAGTAACCAACCCTGGCTTTCTATGAAGGGGTAGCAATAATGTTAGAAACAAAGCAAAGACAAACTCGCTGCTTTCTAACTGCTAATAGCCACCATTACTCTTACTAAAGATTTACATGGACACAGCATAGCCCCTAATCATTGCTTGCAGGGAATAGTACGCATAAAAGGATTAAATATCTTCAGACACCATCTTCGCACATTCTCCATTGACAAAGGCAAAGAGAATGACTGGGGATTATGGGTAAGGGAAGTTACACTTAACAGCTTTGCTCGGATGCTCTTTGCCTCCTTCTGCTGGCCAGGAGTTGAATATCCCTCTAGTAATTGAAATGACTTTGTGGACTATCCATGCCATAGGAAAGAAACACAATTTTAAAATATATAATTCAAGAAGAGGGGGAAATAATATTGTAATTTTTTAATATGTAGAATTACACAGTTTACATGTTTAATAGGCACAACTACAATACCATTGTTACTATTCAAGAAGCTGTTTTTTTTACGGTGCCTGCAGCTCTCTTCATAGCTTTTGCATTTTAACCGGTTACTGGTGCTGTTTGGTGAAGGTACACATCTTTATACTGGGCTCCGCCATCTTGGAGCTCAGGTATTCCTGCACCATATGACAAAAGCGATGCACAGATCAGTGATAATTTAGCAGAGGTATGGTCTGCAGATCTTGAACTTTTACATTTGCATTGCTCTATATTTTTCCTTAGGGCATTTTCGAATATTAAGTATTTTTATGTAACTTTTAAATTGTGTAAAACAATTCCAAAAATTTAAAGCTCCTACTCTGTATCATGCAAAGTGCAGTATAAAGCAAAAAGCATTTAATGAAACTGAACAGTGAAAGGACACCCCTACTATCACAGGGTGTGAGAATACCTATGCTCTAAGATGGGGCGCCAAGTGTAAAGATATGTAGCTTAGCCAACCAGCATCTGTAAGGGGTTAAAAGAGAGAACAGGTTTGAGGAGAGCTGCAGACACAGAAGGAAAACAATAACCACACAACTATAGATGTTCTCATCAGTTTAATCTCCATTAATACTTTGATGAATATTTACCAGTAATTGTGATATAAAGATTCTTGGCTGGATCAGAGTGAGATATATTTTGATTATCACATAAGGGAAAAGAAAGAAGAAGCAATTAGGAGCATAAAAATGGTGAAAATGTTGAGATCCGATACACTATATTCTGTAAACCTGAATCTAATCGGTCCAATTACACAAAACAATTTAAAGAAGAAAACGGCAGACATACCTTTTGTTTTCATGCACTCTTTGACCAGAGGACCCAGTAAAATAAGCAGCCTCCAATGAAAATGGGGCTGGAATTCCAGAATGATTTGTGATAATCAGTTTCCGTTGTACTGTGCTATTTAGCAAAACCTCTGATCCGAAATCCAGCAGCAGTTCCTCAGGTAGCAACAACTGAACAGAACTGAAAAAACATGTAGAACCCGTGATAAATGACTTGTGACTTCCTTTACATGGACATGACAAACATGTAGAACATGAGACTTGTAATTTCCTTTACATGGACATAACAAACATGTAGAACACATGACTTGTGATTTTCTTTACATGGACATGACAAACATGTAGAACACGTGATAAATGACTTGTGATTTCGTTTACATGGACATAACAAACATGTAGAAGCTAAATATATCATTATTCTTGCACACAAGAACCGTGGGTCACATTCAGTGTAAAAACATAAAATATGCTTACCTGATAATTTCATTTACATCATTACGAGGAGAGTCCACGGCTTCATTCATTACTTGTGGGAATACAGAACCTGGCCACCAGGAGGAGGCAAAGACACCCCAGGCAAAGGCTTAAATACCTCCCCTACTCCCCTCATGCCCCAGTCATTCTGCCGAGGGAACAAGGAACAGTAGGAGAACTATCAGGGTATAACAGGTGCCAGAAGAAAACAACAAAAGAAATTTAGGTCCGCCCAATGGAGAACCGGACGGGAGCCGTGGACTCTCCTCGTAACGATGGAAATGAAATTATCAGGTAAGCATAATTATGTTTTCTATCTAATACGAGGAGAGTCCACGGCTTCATTCATTACTTGTGGAAAACAAATACCCAAGTTCTAGAGGACACTGAATGAAAAACGGAAGGGTAAAAAGGAGGCGGACCCTATTCTGAGGGCACCACAGCCTGCAAAACCTTTCTCCCAAAAGCTGATTCAGCCAAAGCAAAAACGTCAAATTTGTAAAACTTTGTAAAAGTATGTAAGGAGGACCAGGTAGCTGCCTTACAAATCTGCTCCATAGAGGCCTTATTCTTAAAGGGCCAAGAAGAAGCAACAGCTCTAGTTGAGTGAGCCATAATCCTCTAAGAAGGCATATGTCCCACTGTCTCATAAGCCCAAAGAATCATGCTCCTCAGCCAAAATGATAGGGAAGTAGAAGCCTTCAACCCCTTGCGCTTCCCTGAATAGACAACAAACAAAGCTGAAGTTTGTCTGAAATCCTTCGTAGCCTGAAGATAGAATTTCAAGGCTTGAACCACATCCAAGTTAGGAAGTAACCATTCCTTTGAAGAAGCAGGTTTAGGACACAAGGAAGGAACCACAATCTCCTGATTAATATTGCGATCAGACACCACTTTAGGGAGAAATCCCAGTCCCATGCGAAGGACAACCTTATCTGCATGGAAAACTAGGTAAGCAGGCTCACATTATAAGGACGCTAATTCAGACATTCTGCGTGCCGAAGCAATGGCCAGTAGAAAAAGAACCTTCCAAGACAAAGTCTTAAAGTCAAGAGAATGCATCGGCTCAAACTGAGGCCCCTGCAAAACCTTCAGCACCAAATTCAAACTCCAATGAGGAGCAGAATGTCTAAACACAGGCCTGATTCTGGACAGAGCCTGAACAAAAGACTGAATATCAGGGAGCCCAGCGAGCTTCTTGTGTAACAGCACAGATAGAGCCGAAATCTGTCCCCTTAAGGAACTGATGGCAAGTCCCTTCTCTAGACCGTCCTGGAGGAAGGAAAGAATTACGGAGACCCTGACCTTATGCCAGGAATATCCACAAGATTCACACCAGAGTAAGTAGGTCCTCCACACCTTATGATAGATGCGAAGGGTGACCGGCTTTCTGGCTTGAATGAGAGTATCAATCACCCTCTCAGAAAAACCCCTTCTGGCTAAGACTAAGCATTCAATCTCCATGCAGTCAGCCTCATAGAATCTAGATTCTGATGTGCAAAGGGGCCCTGTACCAGCAGATCCCTGCGACAGGGCAACCGCAATGTAGGGGACAATGACGTCCCCACTATGTCCACAAACCACGTCCTCCGCAGCCACGATGGAGCAATCAGAATAGTTGTTTGATGCGTGCCACTACACGAGGTAGAAGTGGTAACGGTGGAAATATGTACACTAGGTTGAATCCCCAAGGCACTGCTAAGGCATCTACCAGCTCTGCCTGGGGGTCCCTGGACCGCGACTGGTATCTGGGTTGCTTGATGTTGAGTCTGGACGCCATGAGATCTATCTCCGGAGTCTCCCAACTGTTGAAAATCTCTGCAAACACTTCGGGGTGAAGAGACCATTCCCCCGGATGAAAAGATTGTCTGCTGAGAAAGTCCGGGATGTGGATCGCCAGAGACGTAACTAGAAACCACAGGGCCCAGGTGCAAGAATCTAAGAAGCCTTCCTGGCTCCCCATAACGCTCCTCAACCTGAGAGACTTGTTTCCATAGTCATAATCTCCCAAGATGGTCTGAGGAAGGAAGTTCCCTGGGACAGCTGGTCTGGACGGAGCCACCAAGAGAGAGACTCTCTTGACCCATTGTCCAGAGAGATCAGTTGGGACAGGTCCAAATGATTGCCATTCCACTGCCTCAGCATGCACAGCTAAAGAGGCCGAAGATGGAATCTGGCAAATGGAATGACATCTATAGTGGATACCATGAGCCCAATCACTTCCATGCACCAGGACACTGATGGCATTGAGGAGGATTGGAGGGCAAGACAGCTGGAGACAATCTTGCAACATCTCTTGTCTGTTAGGAATATCTTCATGGCAATGGAATCTATTATTGTGCTCAGGAACTCCACTCTGGTACTGGGAATCAGAGAACTCTTTCCTGAGTTTACCATCCATCCATGAGATTGCAGAAGAAGGAGTAGGGCACTCGAGTGGTCCTCTGCCAGCTAGCAGGACGGAGCCTGAACCAGAATGTAATCCAGATAAGGATCCACTGCTATCCCTCTGGATCTCGCCACCGCAAGTAGAGCTCCCAGAACCTTTGTGAAGATTCTTGGAGCCGTAGGCAGCCCGAAGGGAAGAGCTACAAACTGGAAGTGTTGATCCAGAAAGGCTGAACCTTAAGAACCTGAAGTGATCCTTGTGTATTGGCACATGAAGGTAAGCGTCCTTCAAGTCTATTATAGTCATAAACTGACCCTCTTGAACTAGGGGCAGTATAGACCTTATCGTCTCCATTTTGAATGATGCAACCGACAGAAACTTGTTTAAGCACTTTAGGTCTAGAATTGGGCGAAACGTGCCCTCCTTCTTTGGTACCACGAAACGGTTTGAATATTACACTAGACCATTTTCTGCTAGAGGTACCGGTACAATGACTCGTCAACACTGATTGCTTAAGGAGCTGTTAATACGAAACTGGAGGGTTTCACCCTGCATCTCCAGACCCTAACATTTGTCAATGCTCTCACTGAGCAATATTTACCTGTATATTATTCTCTGGCTACTCTTCAATGTCCATTTAAAGTCAACTGTGATCTATTTACAGGGACAATCTAATGTTATGATAAAATCCTCTTATTTGTTGGAGCATTTTATTATACATATGTTCTTTGCTAAATGTAAATGAGTACACATTTTTGGTGTTAAAGGACCAGTCAACACTGTAGATTTGCACAATCAACAAATACAAGATAGCAAGACAATGCAATAGCACTTAGTCTGAACTTCAAATGAGTAGTAGATTTTTTTTCTGACAATTTTAAAAGTTATGTCTTTTTCCACTCCCCCTGTACCATATGACAGCCATCAGCCAATCACAAATGCATACACGTACCATGTGAATGCAATCAGCCATTCACAAATGCATACACACTTATTCTTGCACATGCTCAGTAGGAGCTGGTGATTCAAAAAGTTTAAATATAAAAAGACTGTGCACATTTTGTTAATGGAAGTAAATGGGAAAGTTGTTTAAATTTGCATGCTCTATCTGAATAATGAAAGTTTAATTTTGATTGAGTGTCCCATTCCGAAGAGTACTACCCTCAATAAGAGACTACTCAGAAATCTTCTGACACCTCTCTGCCATCCTCCTGTGACAAAAGGCAAAGAATGACTGGGGAATGAGGGGAGTGGGGGAGTTATTTAAGCCTTTGGCTGGGGTGTCTTTGCCTCCTCCTGGTGGCCAGGTTCTGTAGTTCCACAAGTAATGAATGAAGACGTGGACTCTCCTCGTATTAGATGGAAAAAGAATTATGAGTTTAGAAGACATATAGTGGAGGTGCAGACTGTTAAAGCCGCTTGGACCAGGTATTAATGTACGTTTTGAAGTATATTGAGAAATGTATGACCAGTCATAGAGGAACACCTTGAGGAACTCAAATTGTAAAACGTATTTAAAAAGATTAAAGTAAACAATGTAAGCAGTGAATTTGGTATTGTGAGATACGGCTACATCTTGGAGATGTTATCCATAGTATATGAAGATAGCGGGATTCAGCAAGTGATTAAAACACCTGAAGAAAACAAGGTCAGCTCTAACGTAGAAGAAGACTTGGTGCTCTCATGTGATTGGTGTGTTATTTCCAGGTGTAATGACACCTTAAATCAGATATCTACCATTTGGTAAGAGACAAGGGGATACAAAGAATGTCATCATAAAGGAAGCTTAATTCCATTCATATGAGTAAGGAACACAAAAACACAATTTATGCTTACCTGATAAATTTATTTCTCTTGTGGTGTATCCAGTCCACGGATCATCCATTACTTGTGGGATATTCTCATTCCCAACAGGAAGTTGCAAGAGGACACCCACAGCAGAGCTGTAATATAGCTCCTCCCCTAACTGTCATAGCCAGTCATTCAACCGAAAACAAGCCGAGAAAGGAGGAACCATAGGGTGTAGTGGTTACTGTAGTTTAAATTTAAAAATTACCTGCCTTAAAATGACAGGGCGGGCCGTGGACTGGATACATCACAAGAGAAATAAATTTATCAGGTAAGCATAAATTGTGTTTTCTCTTGTAAGGTGTATCCAGTCCACGGATCATCCATTACTTGTGGGAAACCAATACCAAAGCTAAAGTACACGGATGAAGGGAGGGACAAGGCAGGAACTTAAATGGAAGGAACCACTGCCTGTAAAACCTTTCTCCCAAATATAGCCTCCGAAGAAGCAAAAGTATCAAATATGTAACATTTTTAAAAAGTATGAAGCGAAGACCAAGTCGCCGCCTTGCAAATCTGTTCAACAGAAGCCTCATTTTTAAAGGCCCAAGTGGAAGCCACAGCTCTAGTGGAATGAGCTGTAATCCTTTCAGGAGGCTGCTGTCCAGCAGTCTCATAGGCTAAGCGGATTAAGCTTCTTAGCCAAAAAGAAAAAGAGGTTGCCAAAGCCTTTTGACCTCTCCTCTGTCCAGAGTAGACAACAAACAAAGCAGATGTTTGACGAAAATCTTTAGTAGCTTGTAAGTAAAACTTTAAAGCACAGACCACGTCCAGATTGTGTAACACAAGGATGGAACCACAATCTCTTGATTGATATTCTTGTTAGATACCACCTTAGGTAAGAACCCAGGTTTGGTACGCAGGACTACCTTATCCGTATGAAAAATCAGATAAGGAGAATCACATTGTAAGGCAGATAGCTCAGAGACTCTACGAGCCGAGGAAATAGCTACCAAAAAAAAAAAAAAAAACTTTCCAAGATAAAAGTTTGATATCTATGGAATGAAGAGGTTCAAACGGAACTCCTTGAAGAACCTTAAGAACCAAGTTTAAGCTCCATGGTGGAGCAACAGGTTTAAACACAGGCTTGATTCAAACTAAAGCCTGACAAAATGCCTGAACGTCTGGAACATCTGCCAGACGCTAGTGCAAAAGAATAGACAGAGCAAAAATCTGTCCCTTTAAGAAACTAGCTGACAATCCTTTTTCCAAACCTTCTTGGAGAAAAGATAAAATCCTAGGAATCCTGACCTTACTCCATGAGTAACCCTTGGATTCACACCAATAAAGATATCTATGCCATACCTTATGGTAAATTTTCCTGGTGACAGGCATTCGTGCCTGTATTAAGGTATCAATAACTGACTCGGAGAATCCACGCTTTGATAAAATCAAGCATTCAATCTCCAGGCAGTCAGCCTCAGAGAAATTAGATTTGGATGGTTGAAAGGACCCTGAAGTAGAAGGTCCTGTCTCAGAGGCAGAGACCATGGTGGAAAGGATGACATGTCCACTAGATCTGCATACCAGGTCCTGCGTGGCCACGCAGGTGCTATCAGAATCACTGATGCTCTCTCCTGCTTGATCTTGGCAATCAGTCGAGGGAGCAGAGGAAACGGTGGAAACACATAAGCCAGGTTGAAAGACCAGGGCGCTGCTAGAGTATCTATCAGTGTCGCCTTGGGATCCCTGGACCTGGATCCGTAACACGGAAGCTTGGCGTTCTGGCGAGATGCCATGAGATCCAGTTCTGGTTTGCCCCAACGGAGAATCAGTTGTGCAAATACCTCCGGATGAAGTTCCCACTCTCCCGGATGAAAAGTCTGACGACTTAGAAAATCCGCCTCCCAGTGCTCTACACCTGGGATATGGATAGCTGATAGGTGGCAAGAGTGAATCTCTGCCCAGTGAATTATTTTTGAAACTTCTAACATCTCTAGGGAACTTCTTGTTCCCCCTCGATGGTTGATGTAAGCTACAGTCGTGATGTTGACCGACTGAAATCTGATGTACCTCAGAGTTGCTAACTGAGGCCAAACCTGAAGAGCCTTGAATATCGCTCTTAGTTCCAGAATATTTATTGGAAGAAGAGACTCCTCCTGAGTCCACGATCCCTGAGCCTTCAGGGAGTTCCAGACTGCACCCCAACCTAGAAAGCTGGCATTTGTTGTTACAATAGTCCAATCTGGCCTGCGAAGGCCATACCTTTGGACAGATGGACCCGAGATAGCCACCAGGGAAGAGGATCCCTGGTCTCTTGGTCCAGATTCAGTTGAGGGGCCAAATCTGTGTAATCCCCGCTCCACTGACTGAGCCTGCATAGTTGCAGCGGCCTGAGATGTAAGCGTGCAAACGGCACTATGTACATTGCCGCTACCATTAAGCCGATTACTTCCATACACTGAGCCACCAAAGGGCGCGGAATGGAATGAAGAACCCGACAGGAATTTAGAAGCTTTGATAACCTGGACTCCGTCAAGGTAAATTTTCATTTCTACAGAATCTATCAGAGTCCCTAGAAAGGAAACTCTTGTGAGTGGGGATAGAGAACACTTTTCCTCGTTCACTTTCCACCCATGCGACCTCAGAAATGCCAGTACTACGTCCGTATGAGACTTGGCAATTTGGAAGTTTGACGCCTGTACCAGGATGTCGTCTAAATAAGGGGCTACTGCTATGTACCGTGGCCTTAGGACCGCCAAAAGCGACCCTAGAACCTTTGTAAAGATTCTTGGGGCTGTAGCTAATCCAAAGGGAAGAGCTACAACTGGTAATGCCTGTCTTGAAAGGCAAACCTGAGAAACCGATGATGATCTTTGTGTATCGGAATGTGAAGATAAGCATCCTTTAGATCCACTGTAGTCATATATTGACCCTCCTGGATCAGTGGTAGGATGGTACGAATAGTTTCCATCTTGAACGACGGAACTTTGAGGAATTTGTTTAAGATCTTTAGATCCAAAATCGGTCTGAAGGTTCCCTCTTTTTTGGGAACCACAAACAGATTTGAGTAAAAAACAATTTATGTAAGAACTTACCTGATAAATTAATTTCTTTCATATTAGCAAGAGTCCATGAGCTAGTGACGTATGGGATATACATTCCTACCAGGAGGGGCAAAGTTTCCCAAACCTCAAAATGCCTATAAATACACCCCTCACCACACCCACAAATCAGTTTAACGAATAGCCAAAAAGTGGGGTGATAAGAAAAAAAGTGCGAAAGCATAAAAAATAAGGAATTGGAATAATTGTGCTTTATACAAAAAATCAAAAACCACCACAAAAAGGGTGGGCCTCATGGACTCTTGCTAATATGAAAGAAATGAATTTATCAGGTAAGTTCTTACATAAATTATGTTTTCTTTCATGTAATTAGCAAGAGTCCATGAGCTAGTGACGTATGGGATAATGACTACCCAAGATGTGGATCTTTCCACGCAAGAGTCACTAGAGAGGGAGGGATAAAATAAAGACAGCCAATTCCTGCTGAAAATAATCCACACCCAAAATAAAGTTTAATGAAAACATAAGCAGAAGATTCAAACTGAAACCGCTGCCTGAAGTACTTTTCTACCAAAAACTGCTTCAGAAGAAGAAAATACATCAAAATGGTAGAATTTAGTAAAAGTATGCAAAGAAGACCAAGTTGCTGCTTTGCAAATCTGATCAACCGAAGCTTCATTCCTAAACGCCCAGGAAATAGAAACTGACCTAGTAGAATGAGCTGTAATCCTTTGAGGCGGAGTTTTACCCGACTCGACATAGGCATGATGAATTAAAGATTTCAACCAAGATGCCAAAGAAATGGCAGAAGCTTTCTGACCTTTTCTGGAACCGGAAAAGATGACAAATAGACTAGAAGTCTTTCGGAAAGACTTAGTAGCTTCAACATAATATTTCAAAGCTCTAACAACATCCAAAGAATGCAATGATTTCTCCTTAGAATTCTTAGGATTAGGACATAATGAAGGAACCACAATTTCTCTACTAATGTTGTTGGAATTCACAACCTTAGGTAAAAATTCAAAAGAAGTTCGCAACTCCGCCTTATCCTGGTGAAAAATCAGAAAAGGAGATTCACAAGAAAGAGCAGATAATTCAGAGACTCTTCTGGCAGAAGAGATGGCCAAAAGGAACAAAACTTTCCAAGAAAGTAATTTAATGTCCAATGAATGCATGGGTTCAAAAGGAGGAGCTTGAAGAGCCCCCAGAACCAAATTCAAACTCCAAGGAGGAGAAATAGACTTAATGACAGGTTTTATACGAACCAAAGCTTGTACAAAACAATGAATATCAGGAAGATTAGCAATCTTTCTGTGAAAAAGAACAGAAAGAGCAGAGATTTGTCCTTTCAAGGAACTTGCGGACAAAACTTTATCTAAACCATCCTGAAGAAACTGTAAAATTCTCGGAATTCTAAAAGAATGCCAGGAAAAATGATGAGAAAGACACCAAGAAATATAAGTCTTCCAGACTCTATAATATATCTCTCTAGATACAGATTTACGAGCCTGTAACATAGTATTAATCACAGAGTCAGAGAAACCTCTTTGACCAAGAATCAAGCGTTCAATCTCCATACCTTTAAATTTAAGGATTTGAGATCCTGATGGAAAAAAGGACCTTGCGACAGAAGGTCTGGTCTTAATGGAAGAGTCCACGGTCGGCAAGAGGCCATCCGGACAAGATCCACATACCAAAACCTGTGAGGCCATGCTGGAGCTACCAGCAGAACAAACGAGCATTCCTTCAGAATCTTGGAGATTACTTTTGGAAGAAGAACTAGAGGCGGAAAGATATAGGCAGGATGATACTTCCAAGGAAGTGATAATGCATCCACTGCCTCCGCCTGAGGATCCCGGGATCTGGACAGATACCTGGGAAGTTTCTTGTTTAGATGAGAGGCCATCAGATCTATTTCTGGAAGTTCCCACATTTGAACAATCTGAAGAAATACCTCTGGGTGAAGAGACCATTCGCCCGGATGCAACGTTTGGCGACTGAGATAATCCGCTTCCCAATTGTCTATACCTGGGATATGAACCGCAGAGATTAGGCAGGAGCTGGATTCCGCCCAAACCAGAATTCGAGATACTTCTTTCATAGCCAAAGGACTGTGAGTCCCCCCCTGATGATTGATGTATGCCACAGTTGTGACATTGTCTGTCTGAAAACAAATGAACGATTCTCTCTTCAGAAGAGGCCAAGACTGAAGAGCTCTGAAATTTGCACGGAGTTCCAAAATATTGATCGGTAATCTCACCTCCTGAGATTCCCAAACCCCTTGTGCCGTCAGAGACCCCCACACAGCTCCACAACCTGTAAGACTTGCATCTGTTGAAATTACAGTCCAGGTCGGAAGAACAAAAGAAGCCCCCTGAACTAAACGATGGTGATCTGTCTACCACGTCAGAGAGTGTCGTACAATCGGTTTTAAAGATATTGATTGAGATATCTTTGTGTAATCCCTGCACCATTGGTTCAGCATACAGAGCTGAAGAGGTCGCATGTGAAAACGAGCAAAGGGGATCGCGTCCGATGCAGCAGTCATAAGACCTAGAATTTCCATGCATAAGGCTACCGAAGGGAATGATTGTGACTGAAGGTTTCGACAAGCTGAAATCAATTTTAGACGTCTCTTGTCTGTCAAAGACAGAGTCATGGACACTGAATCTATCTGGAAACCCAAAAAGGTTACCCATGACTGAGGAATCAATGAACTTTTTAGTGAATTGATCCTCCAACCATGATCTTGAAGAAACAACACAAGTCGATTCGTATGAGATTCTGCTAAATGTGAAGACTGAGCAAGTACCAAGATATCGTCCAAATAAGGAAATACCACAATACCCTGTTCTCTGATTACAGACAGAAGGGCACCGAGAACCTTTGTAAAAATTCTTGGAGCTGTAGCTAGGCCAAACGGCAGAGCCACAAACTGGTAATGCTTGTCCAGGAAAGAGAATCTCAGAAACTGATAGTGAGCTGGATGAATCGGAATATGCAGATATGCATCCTGTAAATCTATTGTAGACATATAATGCCCTTGCTGAACAAAAGGCAGGATAGTCCTTACAGTTACCATTTTGAATGTTGGTATCCTTACATAACGATTCAATATTTTTAGATCCAGAACTGGTCTGAAGGAATTCTCCTTCTTTGGTACAATGAAGAGATTCGAATAAAACCCCAGCCCCTGTTCCAGAACTGGAACTGGCATAATTACCCCAGCCAACTCTAGATCTGAAACACATTTCAGAAATGCTTGAGCTTTCACTGGGTTTACTGGGACACGGGAAAGAAAATATCTCTTTGCAGGAGGTCTTATCTTGAAACCAATTCTGTACCCTTCTGAAACAATGTTCTGAATCCAAAGATTGTGAACAGAATTGATCCAAATTTCTTTGAAAAAACGTAATCTGCCCCCTACCAGCTGGGCTGGAATGAGGGCCGCACCTTCATGTGGACTTAGAAGCTGGCTTTGCTTTTCTAGAAGGCTTGGATTTATTCCAGACTGGAGATGGTTTCCAAACTGAAACTGCTCCTGAGGATGAAGGATCAGGCTTTTGTTCTTTGTTGAAACGAAAGGAACGAAAACGATTATTAGCCCTGTTTTTACCCTTAGATTTTTTATCCTGTGGTAAAAAAGTTCCTTTCCCACCAGTAACAGTTGAGATAATAGAATCCAACTGAGAACCAAATAATTTATTACCCTGGAAAGAAAGGGAAAGTAGAGTCGATTTAGAAGACATATCAGCATTCCAAGTTTTAAGCCATAAAGCTCTTCTAGCTAAAATATCTAGAGACATAAACCTGACATCAACTCTGATAATATCAAAAATGGCATCACAGATAAAATTATTAGCATGTTGAAGAAGAAGAATAATATTATGAGAATCATGATCTGTTACTTGTTGCGCTAAAGTTTCCAACCAAAAAGTTGAAGCTGCAGCAACATCAGCCAATGATATAGCAGGTCTAAGAAGATTACCTGAACACAGATAAGCTTTTCTTAGAAAGGATTCAATTTTCCTATCTAAAGGATCCTTAAAGGAAGTACCATCTGCCGTAGGAATAGTAGTACGTTTAGCAAGGGTAGAAATAGCCCCATCAACTTTAGGGATTTTGTCCCAAAACTCTAATCTGTCGGACGGTACAGGATATAATTGCTTAAAACGTTTAGAAGGAGTAAATGAATTACCCAAATTATTCCATTCTCTGGAAATTACTTCAGAAATAGCACCAGGAACAGGAAAAACTTCTGGAATAACCACAGGAGATTTAAAGACCTTGTCTAAACGTTTAGATTTAGTATCAAGAGGACCAGAATCCTCAATTTCTAATGCAATTAGGACTTCTTTAAGTAAAGAAAGGATAAATTCCATTTTAAATAAATATGACGATTTATCAGCATCAACCTCTGAGACAGAATCCTCTGTATCAGAAGAATCATTAGAATCAGAATGATGATGTTCATTTAAAAATTCATCTGTATAAAGAGAAGTTTTAAAAGACTTTTTATGTTTACCAGAAGGAGGAATAACAGACATAGCCTTCTTAATGGATTCAGAAACAAAATCTCTTATGTTATCAGGAACACTCTGAACATTAGATGTTGATGGAACTGCAACAGGTAATGGTACGTTACTAAAGGAAATATTTTCTGCATTAACAAGTTTGTCATGACATTTAATACAAACAACAGCTGGAGGAACAACTACCAAAAGTTTACAGCAGATACACTTAGCTTTGGTAGTTCCAGCACCAGGCAGCGATTTTCCAGTAGTATCTTCTGACTCAGTTGCAACGTGGGACATCTTGCAATATGTAATAGAAAAAACAACATATAAAGCAAAATTGATCAAATTCCTTAAATGACAGTTTCAGGAATGGGAAAAAATGCCAGTGAACAAGCTTCTAGCAACCAGAAGCAATAAATAATGAGACTTAAATAAAGTGTAGACAAAATTGACGCCCACATTATTTGGCGCCTAAATGCTATTAGCGCCAAAAATGACGCCATATCCGGAACGCCGACATTTTTGACGCGAAAAACGTCAAAAATGACGCAACTTCCGGCGACGCGTATGACGCCGGAAACAGAAAAAAAATTTTGCGCCAAGAAAGTCCGCGCCAAAAATGATGCAATAAAATGAAGCATTTTCAGCCCCCGCAAGCCTAACAGCCCACAGGGAAAAAGTCAAATTTTAAGGTAAGAAAAAAATGATTGATTCAAATGCATTATCCCAAATATGAAACTGACTGTCTGAAATAAGGAAATGTTGAACATCCTGAGTCAAGGCAAATAAATGTTTGAATACATATATTTAGAACTTTATAAAAAAGTGCCCAACCATAGCTTTAGAGAGTCACAGAAAATAAGACTTACTTACCCCAGGACACTCATCTACATGTTGTAGAAAGCCAAACCAGTACTGAAACGAAAATCAGCAGAGGTAATGGTATATATATAAGAGTATATCGTCGATCTGAAAAGGGAGGTAAGAGATGAATCTCTACGACCGATAACAGAGAACCTATGAAATAGACCCTGTAGAAGGAGATCATTGAATTCAAACAGGCAATACTCTCCTCACATCCCTCTGACATTCACTGCACGCTGAGAGGAAAACCGGGCTCCAACCTGCTGCGGAGCGCATATCAACGTAGAATCTAGCACAAACTTACTTCACCACCTCCATAGGAGGCAAAGTTTGTAAAACTGATTTGTGGGTGTGGTGAGGGGTGTATTTATAGGCATTTTGAGGTTTGGGAAACTTTGCCCCTCCTGGTAGGAATGTATATCCCATACGTCACTAGCTCATGGACTCTTGCTAATTACATGAAAGAAACCCTGTTCCTGTTCCTCCTTTGGAACTGGATGGATCACTCCCATAACTAGGAGGTCTTGTACACAGTGTAAGAATGCCTCACTCTTTATCTGGTTTGCAGATAATTGTGAAAGGTGAAATCTCCCTTTTGGGGGGGGAAGCTTTGAAGTCCAGAAGATATCCCTGGGATATAATTTCCAACGCCCAGGGATCCTGAACTTCTCTTGCCCACGCCTGGGCGAAGAGTGAAAGTCTGCCCCCTACTAGATCCGTTACCGGATAGGGGGTCGTTCCTTCATGCTGTCTTAGAGGCAGCAGCAGGCTTTTTGACCTGCTTACCTTTTTTCCAGGTCTGGTTTGGTCTCCAGACCGTCTTGGATTGAGCAAAAGTTCCCTCTTGTTTATTATTAGAGGAAGTTGATGCCGCACCTGCCTTGAAGTTTCGAAAGGCACGAAAATTAGACTGTTTGGCCCTAGATTTGGACCTGTCCTGAGGAAGGGCACAACCTTTTCCTCCCGTGATATAAGCAATAATCTCCTTCAAACCAGGCCCGAATAGGGTCTGCCCCTTGAAGGGAATGTTAAGTAGCTTAGATTTTAAAGTCACGTCAGCTGACCATGATTTAAGCCATAGCGCTCTGCGCGCCTGTATAGCAAAACCAGAATTCTTAGCCGTTAGTTTATTCAAATGAACAATGGCATCAGAAATAAAATAATTGGCTAGCTTAAGTGCTCTAAGTTTGCCAAGTATGTCATCCAATGGAGTCTCTACCTGTAAAGCCTCTTCCAGAGACTCAAACCAGTATGCCGCAGCAGCAGTGACAGGGGCAATGCATGCAATGGGCTGTAGGATAAAACCTTGTTGAATAAATATTTTCTTAAGGTAACCTTCTAATTTTTTATCCATTGGCTCTAAAAAAGCACAACTGTCCTCGACAGGGATAGTAGTACGCTTTGCTAGAGTAGAAACTGCTCCCTCCACCTTAGGGACTGTCTGCCATAAGTCCCGTGTGGTGGCGTCTATTGGAAAACATTTTTCTAAAAATAGGAGGGGAAGAGAACGGCACACCTGGTCTATCCCATTCCTTATTAATAATTTCTGTAAACCTTTTAGGTATTGGAAAAACATCAGTACACACCGGCACTGCAAAGCATTTATCCAGTCTACAAAATTTCTCTGGCACTGCAATGGTATCACAGTCATTCAGAGCAGCTAAAACCTCCCTAAGTAACACACGGAGGTGTTCAAGCTTAAATTTAAATGTAGAAATATTAGAATCAGGTATCTTTCCTGAGTCATTAACATCACCCACTGACTGAAGCTCTCCTTCCTCAGCTTCTGCATATTGTGAGGCAGTATCAGACATGGTTCTTAAAGCGTCAGTATGCTCTGCATTTTGTCTCACCCCAGAGCTATCTCGCTAACCTCTAAGTTCAGGTAGTCTGGCTAATACCGCTGACAGTGTATTATCCATGACTGCCGTCATGTCTTGTAAAGTAAACGCTATGGGCGCCCTAGATGTACTTGGCGCCATTTGAGCGTGAGTCCCTTGGGCGGGAGTCAAAGGGTCTGACACGTGGGGAGAGTTAGTCGGCATAACTTTCCCCTCGTCAGATTCCTCTGGTGATAATTTTTTTTAAAAATAGAATATGATCTTTATTGCATAAAATGAAATCAGTACATTTGGTACACATTCTAAGAGGGGGTTCCACCATGGCTTTTAAACATAATGAACAAGGAGTTTCTTCTATGTCAGACATGTTTATACAGACTAGCAATGAGACTAGCAAGCTTGGAAAACACTTTAAATCAAGTTAACAAGCAAATATAAAAAACAATACTGTGCCTTTAAGAGAAACAAATTTTGTCAGAATTTGAAAAACAGTAAAAAATGCAGTACATCAAACGAAATTATTACAGTGTATGTAATAGGCTAGCAGAGCATTGCATCCACTTGCAAATGGATGATTAACCCCTTAGTTCAAAAAAACGAAATAGACGTTTTTTTTTTGTTTGTTTTTTTTTGTTTTTTTTTTGTTGTTTTTTTTTTTTAACAGTCACAACCAACTGCCACAGCAAGCTGTGGTCCTACCTTCCCCAATAAACGACTTTGGAAAGCCTTTGAGCCCTTTAGAGATGTCCTATAGCATACTGGACAGAGGGAAGCTGGATGTCACAGTTTGTAATTTTAACTGCACCAACTGTAACTTTTATACTATAACAGTGGAAAGCCTCAGTAAAACTGTTTCTAGTCAAAATTTAAGCCAGCCATGTGGAAAAAACTAGGCCCCAATAAAGTTTTATCACCAATGCATATATAAAAACGATTAAACATGCCAGCAAACGTTTATATTGCAATATCATAAGGGTATTACCCCTGGGAGTAAGCATGATACCAGTCGTTATTAAATCACTGTATTCAGGCTTAACTTACATTAATCCGGTATCAGCAGCATTTTCTAGTGTTTTTCATCTCTAGAAAAAATGATAACTGCACATACCTGATAGCAGAATAAACTGCACGCCATTCTCTCGCTGAAGTTACCTCATCTGTGTAATCCCCTCAGAAATATGTGAGAATAGCAATGGATCTTAGTTACAACCTGCTAAGATCATAGAAACCTCAGGCAGATTCTTCTTCTATTTACTGCCTGAGATAAAATAGCACAACTCCGGTACTATTTAAAAATAACAAACTTTTGATTGAAGAAAATAAACTAACTATATTTAACCACTCTCTCCTACAACATCCTAGCTTGTTGAGAGTTGCAAGAGAATGACTGGCTATGACAGTTAGGGGAGGAGCTATATTACAGCTCTGCTGTGGGTGTCCTCTTGCAACTTCCTGTTGGGAATGAGAATATCCCACAAGTAATGGATGATCCGTGGACTGGATACACCTTACAAGAGAAATGAAGCTTTGTGATTCTTCCACAAAATTGTACAACACAAGAAATAGCACCATTTAACAATGTGGTAAAGGGTCAACTACAGTAATATGCCATACATGCTAGGGCATAATTTGCAAGGGGGTATATGGTTTCAAAAGCAGAGAAAGGGTCTTACAGAATTTGTAAAAAAGAGAAAGTAAGGCAGGAATATTGAGAGGAAGGGCTACTGCAGAAGGGTGATTTAAAAAAGAAGCTGGTTGTCTTGTGGATACTCATGCATGTTTAAATATCGCTATTGTTATGTAAAGATGTTATGTCTGATATTGACAGAGGTGAAGCAGTAAACCGCATGTCAGACCAGCTACGTCAGTGTGACATCATGAGGCACGGCATGGGGCTGGGGGCATGTACCAGTCTGAGTATGACAGGTGCTAAAGGTAAAACTCTTCAATCCCATCAGTCTATGAGAGAGTAAAACCCTCATCCTTGTTGACCTCAAGTGATTGTTAATTAAGTATTTTAAACTTTTTTGGTTTTGTTACAGATTTTGAAGGGGTGTCTATTAGGTGACATACAATTAAAATATCATAAAGCTTGACATATAGAGCAATATAAATTGACATTTATAAGCAATTTTACTTTTTAAGAAAAGGAGATGATTTTAAACAATATTTCGGTATCCATTTTTTCTTTTTTTCTTTAGAAGAAACTATTTTATCATTGATTAAGGATTATACTCACATATATATGGATAGATACATAGATAGATAGATAGATAGATATTGTTCCAAACACAGCTACTATAAAGTACTTAAATATACACTAAACACCTTGTAATCACAAGACATTTCTGTTGCCTTGTTATAGAATAACATATCAACAAAGTTTAAACAATTTAAAAACAAACTAACATCTTGCTTGCTGCAGTTGTTTTTGAATAGCCAAACTCCACTCACCATTTACCATATATGCAGGAGCCAATCTGGGGTAGTCAGCAGTGAGTGCTTTTAGTATTAATTTACATGATAAAGGGTTCAAAATAATGAAATTAGAATGGAAAGTTATATTTAAACTTTTTTTTTTTTTTTTTTTAAATAATTTTTATTGAAGTCATGAGCAAATACAGAATACAGGGTATGCCCCAAAACATTTACAGATCAATGAATACACAGTATAATTAGCAATGTAATGTAATCAAGTATCACAAACGTTACTATAAAATGTGGGCTATCACATAGAGAGACTTCAGTTTATTATAGAGTATCGTAAATATGATAGAAATAAGAATGGTCCTTTCCCAGCTATATCAAAAGAAGATTAGGGTATCCAATCAGGTAAGGTTAGGGCTAGGGAGGAGGTAGCTCTATAGTTTTATGGGGAAAGGGGATGCAGCGGGCGAGAGCCGCTCAAAAAGGAGGGGGATAGGGGGGCGTGTCTAATTAATAGTATCTAACAGTCTAAATAGCAGTGAAGATATAGTGGGCCACCATAAGATGGCAACCTGAAACTCAATGTAACGATATTGTCTATAATCATTTCCTCCTAAAATATCTAGGACCACTCTCAGGTCTTGCGTATGAGCAAAATAAAGGAGGGGTAGCATTTAAAATGGTCACTCTGGACCAAGGAGTTATTGATGGGAAGTTGGCTATAAATATGGCTAAGTAAAATAAATAGTGTAGCGTATACAGAACTCTCTAACTAGGTGATGGCAGACATTCAGTATATATAAAAAGATATATAGATTAGCAATGATATGTAGAGCTTATTTACAGACAGAAATAACAATGAATATGATATAAGGATATAACTGTGGACTGGATATATCTATCTAGTTTAAAGTAATATGACAAAGAGATCTCTGTATAAGCATGCTTGCAAGAACATTGGTAAATGATAGCTTATAAACTTCTCTTGCCTAGGCTAGTTAATAATCTCATCTGACTTAGTCTTTATGTTACTAGGAATATCAGACGCCATTCACATAGAAAGCATAGTTGTTAGATGAAATTGTGGAATCAGCTGTCCTGTGGTAGTTAAAGGTGGTGTGGCTAAGTAATCTAAAGTAGGACAATACAGAGCAGTATATTTGCGGCCTAGAAATCTAAGGTGCAACTAAATCCTGTCATATCTCAAAGAGATCTATTTTATGATCACATCTACAACTTCAAAATGTATGGCAGTCTAGTTTATTATGTGAAAAAGAAAATTAAGTAGGAGAGCATTGAGAGCTGGCTTAATAGAATGATCTCTTTTATGAGAACTGTATACAGCTTGTGTCACATATTATTATTAGATTTTATCATCATGTATGCAGGGATGTACCTTCCCAAGGTATGCCTTCCTCTAGACTAAAGCTGTTATTTAGACACTATTGTATAATGTAAGTTTGAATAAAGTTAATATACGAGCAGAAATAGTGGTGCATATAATAATTCACTGGTAATTGACATATTCTGAAGGATATATACTGTTATAACATTAGATAAGAATTTAGGCTAAATCCCAGATTGACAAGGGGAGAGTCAAAGAGGGTCAATGGTATAACTCAATGAGGGATTAATATCATAGTCAGTGACGGTATTACATAAATATCTAAGAGTAGCATAGCCTTATAAAGATATATTTTTCTAAACTGGGGTGAGCTACAAACCATCTGCTGATATGGGCGAATTCACTATGTAAAGGTGTATGACCTGTTAATTTATCTGAGTAGCTGGCTAACAGTGCAACATATTTCTTTGAAGAAAGTGTAGCTATAAGATGGGTACTAGAAGTATGTGAGCCATCTTCATTGGAGTATAAGAATTTACCACTGTAGCCCACTATAAATGGATGTTGACACTTTTTCTTATCCTCATGGGCAGAAATGCTCTAGGCAAGTAAGATATGTCTACGGTGTATATAACAAGGACATTTCGATAAAAACTTATATATAAGAATCCAGGCAACAAAGTATTTAAGTATAGGGCCAGATGGTAGAGCTGGCATTTTGGGACCTGTTTGGGCATAGTTATGTTCAAACAAAACATCTTTTGACTTCTAACAGTGAAAAATATGAGTTGCTTTCATGTACTGTTATAAATAGGGCTAGGAGACATGACTAAATGTGAAACAGCATATAAGGTCAGTGTGCTCGCTAACTAGCCTCAGATTTAAACTATAACATCGTTTAGAGAGCCTCAGGGAATATACATAGTAATCGTGCATATAGATAAAATGTACTACACTTCAAAAAAAAAAAAAAAAAAAAAAAGTAATTTAGCATGTGACAGGTGACTCTAAATCTATAACTACCAGATACACAGTTCTAAGGTACATACAGCAGCAACATATAAATTAGTGCTAGGGTATACAGTCCTATATAGGTCTGTGGTATATTCCTGTGTTCAGGTATTTCTTAACTTTTAACATCCATGGAAGAAAGCTAATTTCCAGTAAGAAAAAGAAAACTTGTTTTACATATAAACCAACAGTAATATTAGGCTATACAGTATGAGATGGATCTGATGTCCTTGTGGAATAACATGAGAGGGGGGGAATGAGTCTATGGTAGCTTTTAGGTATAAGGAAAATACAGGGTGATATATTTACTAAGAGAGCTCAGTCGGAATGAACATGACTCACATAAGTAAACCCCAGAAGATAATGAACAGGCAACAGTTACTTAATAAACCAAATTGTCTAACTTTAAGGAATAATGACCATGATGTTGGCAAACATAGTATTCACAACTTTTAGAAAATTGAACTGAGCTGCAGTCTCTAAGTATAGTCATGCATAACAGGCGGGCAAATAGAGAGACTGGCCACCCGGGTCAAAAGGGCTATTCGGCTGTCTAGTATGGGCCTGTGCAGTATTATTGCTATCAAGCTCATAGTTCTTATAGTCTTTCCTGCGACCCGTACAATACCCGCTGTGGACTGCTGCTGATCTGTGGCTGTGGAATGGGACCCGCAGAGAAATGTCCAACTGCTGACCGGTAGGCCTCTCCGTTGTTGTGTGAGGATCTTGTGGATGGCATCGGGTGACTTTGTTGGACAGTAACTTCCTACCCAGGTTCGGCTGAGTGAGCTGATGTACTGGTGCGTCTGAGACACACCAGATCTGAAGTGGTTGTACGGCCGCTCCGGGGGTTAGAGGCATAGCGGACAGATCTGATTCCACCCCGGACTGCACAGAGAAGAATTCTTTCTCTATGTCTGTGAGACTGTCAGTAGCTCCTGAACATGGGATGGAAGAGCTGGGAGTGTTCACGATGATGTGCAGAGCTAAAGTGGCGTTACTCTCCGAATGTTTTGGAGCGTTATCACGCTGCTCTTTGCCAAGCTGCTTCCCGGTCTTCTCTTTCTGCGTTATATGTGAATTCACTCCATCTTTTTTTGTGCCCAGTGAATGGACATCATCACAAAGTTGTCTGTACCGTAAGTCCATCATATGCCCTAGGCCTTCGAGTAGAGCCACCGCCATGTTCAGCTCCACCTCCATAGTTTATCAAGGGCAAATTACTTCGTAGTAGCTGGGAGCGAAGGATATTATAACGATAACTAATATTCCCTCATGCAGTCATGTAGGCTATTTGACCTGGCCAGTCTCCGCAAACCAGGGCAAAGATAGTGCTAGAGTCTATATGTTAGGCCTCCCATGCTTATCCATCCGTTCACGATATCCCATAAAAGTAGAGAGGCAACAGTCAAAAAGTATGTGCCGGTCGTGGGTAGTTTCAGGGGTCTGAATATATGTTTAGTCTGCCTGATTCATGGGTGGTTCTGTAGGCAATTGTTAAATTAGGCTATCAACCCTCAGAGCCATAGCATTTTCCGTCCGCCATGTCTGCCTCTTGGCCACGCCCCCCCATATTTAAACATTTTATATTACAATCTTAAAGTGTTCACTGTAACTTTAAGACACATACACACTCTTGGGCATATTTAGATATGTTCTCAATGAGCTTTTACAAAGAATACCTAGAGGAGGTAAATTTGATAATCTGAGTGATTTTGAAAATAATTTGCAATTTGTAAACTCTATTGAATCCTAAAAGTGTAATTCAGACTTTTTATGTTCCTTTTAGTGGACGTGTGACGCTGTAACTGTTTTTGAGATATATATTTGCTTTGCAATAAAATGTATTCGAGGCCATACAGGCAATCTGTTTTATTGTGGGTTTGGGGTACCATTGGCAAACTAATCGGATTAATACTCGCATGTTCTTGTAGTATTAGAGATATTAAGTAAAAGCGCTGCAATTACAAAGACAACAGATCATGGTGGTGTGTGCTAACAAAGCAGGTGTTTTATCCTGCACAACAATAGTTGCTCATTATAAAATACACAATGAAAATACCACCACTGTCAAGACTTTTCTTAAGTAACAGTAAACACCTTGAGATTTGTATAAAAATGTATATAAAATGTTGTTATGCAAAATAGAACAACTTTGCAATATATTTTCATTATTTATTTTGCCCAGTTTCGTATAATTTAGGTCAGAAATGTGAGCAATTTTTAATTCTTAAAACATGAAATTCACCCTGCTGATTTCTCAAGGCTATCCCTGCTACATATCTGTCCCTAACTGGATTTAACTGGTTACAACTGCAAAACAATGCACTTTATACTAAATTTATGACAGTGACAAGCCTTGTTGTCTTTGGACTAAAGCTCAGATTGGCTCCTCAAAATAAGCCAAATGGTGGGTGGAGTTTGGTTCTATAAAAATAATCGATGTTAGTTTGTTTTAAAAACGTTATAACTTGGCTGATATGTTATTCTACAGCAAAACACAAGATAAATATTGTAATTACAAGGTGTTTACTGTCCCTTTAAAAGGGACATTAAACACTAAATAAAGGCTAGATAGAATTATGCATTCAAAGAAAAGATTAGTCTGAGAATAACACGTAGATGTATTGTTTTAAAGTTTCATTAGTTGTCTAAATATTGACAAAATAATTGTAAAGTTTTAGTGTCTATAAAACAATGGGTGCTGCCATGTTGTAATTTAAGTTACCTTCTCTGCTGTGGCTAATTAGGGACAGTTATACAGTTGCAAGAAAAAGTATGTGAACCCTTTGGAATGATATGGATTTCTGCACAAATTGGTCATAAAATGTGATCTGATCATCATCTAAGTCACAACAATAGACAATCACAGTCTGCTTAAACTAATAACACACAAAGAATGAAATGTTGCCTTGTTTTTATTGAACACACCATGTAAACATTCACAGTGCAGGTGGAAAAAGTATGTGAACCCTTGGATTTAATAACTGGTTGAACCTCCTTTCGCAGCAATAACTTCAACCAAACGTTTCCTGTAGTTGCAGATCAGACGTGCACAACGGTCAGGAGTAATTCTTGACCATTCCTCTTTACAGAACTGTTTCAGTTCAGCAATATTCTTGGGATGTCTGGTGGGAATCGCTTTCTTGAGGTCATGCCACAGAATCTCAATCGGGTTGAGGTCAGGACTCTGACTGGGCCACTTCAGAAGGCGTATTTTCTTCTGTTTAAGCCATTCTGTTGTTGATTTACTTCTATGCTTTGGGTCATTGTCCTGTTGCAACACCCATGTTCTGTTGAGCTTCAGATATCTTGATAAACTTGGGAATTAATTTTTCCTTTGATGATAGCAATCCGTCCAGGCCCTGACGCAGCAAAGCAGCCCCAAACCATGATGCCCCCACCACCATACTTCACAGTTGGGATGAGGTTTTGATGTTGGTGTGCTGTGCCTCTTTTTCGCCACACATAGTGTTGTGTGTTTCTTCCAAACAACTCAACTTTGGTTTCATCTGTCCACAGAATATTTTGCCAGTACTGCTGTGGAACATCCAGGTGCTCTTGTGCAAACTGTAAACGTGCAGCAATGTTTTGTTTGGACAGCAGTGGCTTCCTCTGTGGTATCCTCCCATGAAATCCATTCTTGTTTAGTGTTTTACGTATTGTAGATTCGCTAGCATTTGCCAGTGACTTTTGTAAGTCTTTAGCTGACACTCTAGGATTCTTCTTCACCTCATTGAGCAGTCTGCGCTCTGCTCTTGCAGTCATCTTTACAGGACGGCCACTTCTAGGGAGAGTAGCAGCAGTGCTGAACAGCAAGGCTTTTAGAGATACTTTTATAACCCTTTCCAACTTTATGCAAGTCAACAATTCTTAATTGTAGGTCTTCTGAGAGCTCTTTTGTGAGAGGCATCATTCACATCAGGCAATGCTTCTTGTGAAAAGCAAACCCAGAACTGGTGTGTGTTTTTTATAGGGCAGGGCAGCTGTAACCAACACCTCCAATCTCATCTCATTGATTGGACTCCAGTTGGCTGACATCTCACTCCAATTAGCTCTTGGAGATGTCATTAGTCTAGGGGTTCACATACTTTTTCCACCTGCACTGTGAATGTGTACATGGTGTGTTAAATAAAAACATTGCACCATTTCATTCTTTGTGTGTTATTAGTTTAAGCAGACTGTGATTGTCTATTGTTGTGACTTAGATGATGATCAGATCACATTTTATGACCAATTTGGGCAGAAATCCATATCATTCCAAAGGGTTCACATACTTTTTCTTGCAACTGTAAATAGATTACTAGAGTGTGCAGCCAATGGTTGTGCTGGATTTAACAGTGTTCTGCACTTCCATTTCTAACAGGAACTGAAAAGCTCACAATTTCAGAATGAAATTACAGGAAAAGGGGACAAAATATAAATAATTAAAGTATATTTCAGTTTTATCATTTTATATTGTCATCTCAAAGTGTTTAATGTCCCTTTAAATCCTAACTCACTTCCATGACACTTACTTCTCTTCTTCACCAGGCACACAGTAGGAGACGTGTAGTCCATTGGCTTTTACTCTCATATTCAGTACTAGAGGTTCCTTCATGTCTTCAACAGTGCAGCAGAGGGAAATATCACTTAACTCATCCTAAAAAGATCGGTATTAGTTATTAAAAGCGTAAATACAATTCTCACAGTTATATTTCAGAGGCAGATATATTATCTTTATACAGCTGTAAGGTGTCTTGTATGTGTATTTACATAGAGCACTTTCATATCCTTGATAAAAATGTTTGGGTTTAATGTGCCTTTAAGAAATAATTTTTCGGCAACTTTCTTTTATTTTTTGTATCTCCCATGGGACAGTTATATATAAAAGTGTTTGTGCTTTCAAAGGTGATCATGATCAAAAAGCAAAGTCAGAAAGACCACAGACCAGGAGCCTCTCACACTCTGGAATCCCTTTGTAAATGACTTCCTGGGGGAGCTGGAAGACCTCATATTTATTAGTAAGATTTAGTATGATTTGGCTCAGCACTGCAATTGTATATAGCAACCTATAGAAACACCAACCAGCGATGCTATCACATTTACATATACTATATAACAGTTGTTGCTTACCAGTGTGTGTGCGGTCAGATGTACACACAGCTCTGCCTCTTCATTTGGTCCCAACATGCCACTTGCAGGGGTTATAGAGGCTGAGCAGGAATTAGAGTGAGCTCCAAGCAGCTGAAAAATAGATAAACAGGCTACTTGTTCTTCGTTGTATCCATCAGGACTTGAGCATATGACACAAGTAGTAACTGGGGAATACCAGACTATATCTATATACCATGATCATTACCCATCACACCCTGATTTAATTCACTTTTATTTTACATCATTCTTTGAAGTTTCCAATTCATTTAACAAACGGGAATTGCATCCTCTGCTATCGCACTAATATGCAGAATACAGGTCCTGATAGTCCACAAGATTCCCTGGGATTCTACTTAAAGGGACACTCAAGTCAAAATTAAACATTCATGATTCAGATAGAGCAGCAATTTTAAACAACTTTCCAATTTATTAACAAATGAGCACAGTCTTTTTATATTTACACTTTTTGAGTCATCAGCTCCTACTGAGCATCCGCAAGAATTCACAGAATATACATATATGATTGGCTGATGGCTGTCACATGGTACAAGAGGAGTGGAAATGGACATAACTTTGAAATGTGTCAGAAAAAAATCTACTACTCATGTGAAGTTCAGACTAAGTGCTATTGCATTGTATCGTTATCATGCATTTATTGATTATGCACATCTAATGAATTTACTGGTGCTTTAATAAACAACCTTATCTTCTTGATGTTTTCACTATAACTTACTCTCATTGGGAGACTGGGATGTTTCTTACAGTCTGGGCTAAAGTGCTGACAGCCAGTTTGTGCCTCTGAACCAATCAAGAATGATGTACCACAGATAACAAGTTAATTGTCAAAAATGTTACCCTAGTACGTAAATGGTTAATGACAACAAGATTCAGTATTGTGCCCTTTATAATAAATATGCCTAACAAATCACTAACCTCTCCCCAGGAAAACTTTGCTGGCAGCTTTCCTTGGTTAAATATCTTTACAGTTGATTGAGTTGGGACATCAACATAGACATCAGTAAACTGGAGGACAGCACACAGCAGGCACACCTGGGGTATCTGTACGTCGGCCGTCACAGGCAGATGGCTGCAACAGAAGGAAGCAATTGTACATAGCAAAGACTCATAAATAATATGCCGCCCATCAGACTAACCTCTGTTACCTTTGTTACCTCTTACCTCCTTTCTCCTTGTTCTATTTCCAGATCCAACACTGTCTGCAGCCTCTGACAAACCAATGGCTGAAATATGACAGACACCGTGGCAGAGCCCAAGGGTGGCAACTTGCCGCTGTCTGGATGGACAAATAACTGTGACACCTGAACATCAAACAGAGACCTCTATCACTTAACATTAAATATAAATATATATATAGTGATTATGAAAACATAAAAACATAGACTTTGAAACACATAGAAATCAGGTCCATCTAGCCTACTAATAATACGTAAGCTTAACTAATACTCAGGATGGCCTTATGCCTATCTTAAGTATTCTTAAATCAAATGACAGTATTAGTGTAAGAATATATAAGCATAGTGCTGCCATTTTGTATCTAAGAAGCCATTGATGAACTAATAATGAACTGTTGTACTGATATTGAACTGTTCTGTTTTTTCTGTATTTTGTTATATGACATCTGTTCTTTGGGGAGTAACATCCTTATCTCGTTACTAAGGTAACCATGCAACTAAGAGCATTTTTACATTCCTATGTTATCTTGTTGTTCAAGGATGAATGTTTCCACTCTTATACAAAGGATTTTATGTCTGTTAAGTTGTATTAACTAACTTGTAATAGTGTGTATGAAGACCCTCTGTGTCGTTACATGTATTTAATGTAATATATAACCCAGCTCTGCTAAGAATAAACTAGAGCAGATTGAGATTCCATCATGTGTGTGTGTCTCTGATTGCTCTCCAAGGCCTTGACTGTGAAATACTCAATTCCAGTGATAAGTGTAGAATACTGATTGTTATTATGAAGATAATGAAGTGGTACCCCGGCGATCCGAGACCTAACAGTTCTGGTGTCAGAAGATAGGATTCACACTGGGTAAGTAAGAAGAAGTGTTTAATCTCTTGCTTCCCTCTGTGAATTTGGACCAAAGGTCTGAAGGGTTTAATAATGTATAAAACGTGAGTTTGAGTCTCACCACAGGCAAGTTTGAGTCTTGCACTGTATTGAAAGGGTTAATAGTTCCTCTGCAAGTTAGAGTTTTGCACTATAATAGTTCCTCTGCAAGTTAAAGTCTTGCATGGTATTTGAAGGGTTAAAAGTCATTCTGCAAGTTAGAGTCTTGCACCATATTATATATAGATAGACATGGATATCACTGGAGCTGAGTACTCACTGATTGATGTTTATTTGTGTGTATTGTATTGTGTTGCCCTGTGTATACAAGTATGAAGTGAATATGGGGTTTGCTCAAGTTAAAACAAAGGGTTTAGTCTATTGTTGCTTGAATGTGAAGGAATGTTTTTGTAGGTTAAGCTGTACGGATACATTCCCATAGTGCACTCTCTAAAAGATTGAATGCAAGTAAAACTTTTATATAAAGAAATGCCTGGCGCCTAGGTGAAGAAAAAAAGAAAGAAAAAAAGTACCAAACCCCAGAAGTGGACTCTGGGCAACCTATAACTGTTTCCTATGATGTGCGTCTTCAGAACATAAAGACTATTCTTCTCTTGACTGTGCCTTGATTGTTGGAGTTATGTACCTGTTATGGTACTACATAGTCATCCCCAGCGAAATTAGGGGAGTATTGTTTTAACTTATTTACTTACGCCTAGATTTAGAGTTTGTCGTTAGCCGTCAAAACCAGCGTTATAGGCTCCTAACGCTGGTTTTGGGCTACCGCTGGTATTTAGAGTCAGTCAAGAAAGGGTCTAACGCTCACTTTCCAGCCGCAACTTTTCCATACCGCAGATCCCCCTACGCCATTTGCGTATCCTATCTTTTCAATGGGATCTTTCTAACACCGGTAGAAGTGAGCGTTAGAAATCTAATGACAAAACTCCAGCCGCAGAAAAAAGCCAGGAGTTAAGAGCTTTCTGGGCTAACGCCGGTTCATAAAGCTCTTAACTACTGTGCTCTAAAGTACACTAACACCCATAAACTACCTATGCACCCCTAAACCGAGGCCCCCCCACATCGCCGCCACTCTAATAAAATTTTTTAACCCCTAATCTGCCGACCACACACCGCCGCAACCTACATTATCCCTATGTACCCCTAATCTGCTGCCCCTAACACTGCGACCCCTATATTATATTTATTAACCCCTAATCTGCCGCCCCCAACGTCGCCGCCACCTACCTACAATTATTAACCCCTAATCTGCCGACCGGACCTCACCGCTACTCTAATAAATGTATTAACCCCTAAAACTAAGTCTAACCCTAACCCTAACACCCCCCTAAGTTAAATATAATTTTATTCTAACGAAATAAATTAACTCTTATTAAATAAATTATTACTATTTAAAGCTAAATACTTACCTGTAAAATAAATCCTAATATAGCTACAATATAAATTATAATTAAATTGTAGCTATTTTAGGATTAATATTTATTTTACAGGCAACTTTGTATTTATTTTAACCAGGTACAATAGCTATTAAATAGTTAATAACTATTTAATAGCTACCTAGTTAAAATAATTACAAAATTACCTGTAATATAAATCCTAACCTAAGTTACAATTAAACCTAACACTACACTATCAATAAATTAATTAAATAAAATACCTACAATTATCTACAATTAAACCTAACACTACACTATCAATAAATTAATTAAATACAATACCTACAAATAAATACAATTAAATAAACTAACTAAAGTACAAAAAATAAAAAAGAACTAAGTTACAAAAAATAAAAAAATATTTACAAACATTAGAAAAATATTACAACAATTTTAAACTAATTACACCTACTCTAAGCCCCCTAATAAAATAACAAAGCCCCCCAAAATAAAAAAATGCCCTACCCTATTCTAAAATTAAAATATAAAAGCTCTTTTACCTTACCAGCCCTTAAAAGGGCCTTTTGCGGGGCATGCCCCAAAGAATTCAGCTCTTTTGCCTGGAAAAAAAAAAAATATATAATACCCCCCCAACATTACAACCCACCACCCACATACCCCTAATCTAACCCAAACACCTCTTAAATAAACCTAACACTAAGCCCCTGAAGATCTTCCTACCTTATCTTCACCACGCCGGGTATCACCGATCCGTCCAGGCTCCGATGTCTTGATCCAAGCCCAAGCGGGGGCTGAAGACGTCCATCCTCCGGCTGAAGTCTTGATCCAAGTGGCGGCTGAAGAAGTCCATCTTTGGGCAGAAGTCTTCATCCTATCCGGGCAGAAGAGGACATCCGGACCGGCAAACATCTTCATCCAAGCGGCATCTTCTATCTTCTTCCATCCGACGACGAGCGGCTCCATCTTCAAGACCTCCGGCGCGGATCCATCCTCTTCTTCCGACGACTAGACGACGAATGAAGGTTCCTTTAAGGGACGTCATCAAAGATGGCGTTCCTCGAATGCCGATTGGCTGATAGGATTCTATCAGCCAATCGTAATTAAGGTAGAAAAAATCTGATTGGCTGATTGAATCAGCCAATCAGATTCAAGTTCAATCCGATTGGCTGATTGGATCAGCCAATCGGATTGAACTTGAATCTGATTGGATGATTACATCAGCCAATCAGAATTTTCCTACCTTAATTCCGATTGGCTGATAGAATCCTATCAGCCAATCGGAATTCGAGGGACGCCATCTTGGATGACGTCCCTTAAAGGAACCTTCATTCTGTTTTAGGACGTCGGAAGAAGAGGATGGATCCGCGCCGGAGGTCTTGAAGATGGAGCCGCTCGTCATCGGATGGAAGAAGATAGAAGATGCTGCTTGGATAAAGATGTCTACCGGTCCGGATCTCCTCTTCTGCCCGGATAGGATGAAGACTTCTGCCCGAAGATGGACTTCTTCAGCCGCCGCTTGGATCAAGACTTCAGCCGGAGGATGGATGTCTTCAGCCCCCGCTTGGGCTTGGATCAAGACTTCGGAGCCTGGACCGATCGGTGATACCCGGTGTGGTGAAGATAAGGTAGGAAGATCTTCAGGGGCTTAGTGTTAGGTTTATTTATTTATTGTATGGTTTTTTTTCCAGGCAAAAGAGCTGAATTCTTTGGGGCATGCCCCGCAAAAGGCCCTTTTAAGGGCTGGTAAGGTAAAAGAGCTTTTATATTTTAATTTTAGAATAGGGTAGGGCATTTTTTTATTTTGGGGGGCTTTGTTATTTTATTAGGGGGCTTAGAGTAGGTGTAATTAGTTTAAAATTGTTGTAATATTTTTCTAATGTTTGTAAATATTTTTTTATTTTTTGTAACTTAGTTCTTTTTTATTTTTTGTACTTTAGTTAGTTTATTTAATTGTATTTATTTGTAGGTATTGTATTTAATTAATTTATTGATAGTGTAGTGTTAGGTTTAATTGTAGATAATTGTAGGTATTTTATTTAATTAATTTATTGATAGTGTAGTGTTAGGTTTAATTTTGTAATTATTTTAACTAGGTAGCTATTAAATAGTTATTAACTATTTAATAGCTATTGTACCTGGTTAAAATAAATACAAAGTTGCCTGTAAAATAAATATTAATCCTAAAATAGCTACAAAATAATTATTATTTATATTGTAGCTATATTAGGATTTATTTTACAGGTAAGCATTTAGCTTTAAATAGGAATAATTTATTTAATAAGAGTTAATTTATTTCGTTAGAATAAAATTATATTTAATTTAGGGGGGTGTTAAGGTTAGGGTTAGACTTAGCTTTAGGGGTTAATACATTTATTAGAGTAGCGGTGAGGTCCGGTCGGCAGATTAGGGGTTAATACTTGAAGTTAGGTGTCGGCGATGTTAGGGAGGGCAGATTAGGGGTTAATACTATTTATTATAGGGTTAGTGAGGCGGATTAGGGGTTAATAACTTTATTAGAGTAGCGGTGAGGTCCGGTCGGCAGATTAGGGGTTAATAAGTGTAGGTAGGTGGCGGCGACGTTGGGGGCGGCAGATTAGGGGTTAATAAATATAATATAGGGGTCGGCGGTGTTAGGGGCAGCAGATTAGGGGTACATAGGTATAATGTAGGTTGCGGCGGTGTACGGAGCGGCAGATTAGGGGTTAAAAAAAATATGCAGGTGTCAGCGATAGTGGGGGCGGCAGATTAGGGGTTAATAAGTGTAAGGTTAGGGGTGTTTAGACTCTGGGTCATTTTAGGGTGATAGGTGCAGACTTAGGAAGTGTTTCCCCATAGGAAACAATGGGGCTGCGTTAGGAGCTGAACGCTGCTTTTTTGCAGGTGTTAGGTTTTTTTTCAGCTCAAACTGCCCCATTGTTTCCTATGGGGGAATCGTGCACGAGCACGTTTTTGAAGCTGGCCGCGTCCGTAAGCACCGCTGGTATTTAGAGTTGCAGTGGCGGTAAATTATGCTCTACGCTCCCTTTTTGGAGCCTAACGCAGCCCTTCTGTGAACTCTAAATACCAGCGGTATTTAAAAGGTGCGGGGAAAAAAAGCCAGCGTTAGCTACGCGGGTCGTTACCGACAAAACTCTAAATCTAGCCGTTATATTGCTTGTTTTGTATTCTCAAGTAATTGTGTTATTTTTTATGAATTATATTGGTTATAAGAAGTCATATATCTTTGTCTGCTGAAAAGTATGCTTTATTAGTATTAGTACACACTGTAGGTTATGTACATAAACAAAGTAATCTTCCAGATAGGGGTGTAACTTTAAACATTGATGTGTCTTACAATGGAGAAATGTATGAGAATAAGATTTTTTTTTGTAGGAATTTTACATTGCAATCATTCCTTAGTGTATAAATCAAACTACTTAAAATAAAAGATTAAAGGGACACTGAACCCATATTTTTTCTTTAGTGATTCATATAGAGCATGAAATTTTAAGCAACTTTCTAATTTACTACTATTATCAAATTTTCTTCATTCTCTTGGTATCTATATTTGAAATGCAGGAATGTAAGATTAGATGTCAGCCCATTTTTGGTGAACAACCTGGGTTGTTCTTGCTGATTGGTGGATAAATTTACCCACCAATAAACAAGTGCTATCCAGGGTTCTGAATAAAAAAAATAGCGTAGATGCCTTCTTTTTCAAATAAAAATAGCAAGAGAACGAAGAAAATGTGATAATAGGAGTAAATTAGAAAGTTGCTTAAAATTACATGCTCTATCTTAATCACAAAAGAACAATTTGGGTTCAGTGTCCCTTTAAGGACATGCCTCAGCTAGATATTTGTAACAATTCTAAAGAGAAATATGAGTTTTGGGAGTGGTATAATTATACTGATGGTATATTTTCTACTTACCATCTTTTATTGGATCTGTGTTACTATAGTAGATGTATTTTTCTCTTATTTAACAGGTATGGTATTTGCTATTTGGATTTGCAATTCCAGGCGTTTGACAGTGAAGGGAATAATTTTACCATAAGTATGTGTTTACCTTTAAAGAGATTTTGTAGTTTTAACAATGTTATGGCTGTATTCTTTTCTCATTCAGGAGCGCAAGAGAATTTAGGTTGCATAAAATAATTAATAAATTAATAGTGTTAATATCAGATGAGATAGCTGATTCTATTAAGATCATATTTTGAGAATTATAAACATTACAGAATAAAGTAACACTAGGTTATTTTTTTAGTAGTTCAAAGAGCAAGTGTGAAGAAATTAATTTTAAAGAAAATGTTTTTATTGATTGTTTTATTTGTTTTGTTTTTGCAAGCCTTAGCACAAGTTACTAGCATAGTTATATAGCTTTGCGATGAAGTCTAGATTTAGACTTCTGCGGCCAAAGGGGTGCGTTAGCTACGCGTGCTTTTTTTCGCCCGCACCTTTTAAATACCGCTGGTATTTAGAGTTCACAGAAGGGCTGCGTTAGGCTCCAAAAAGGGAGCGTATAGCATATTTACCGCCACTGCAACTCTAAATTCCAGTGGTGCTTACGGACGCGGCCAGCTTCAAAAACGTGCTCGTGCACGATTCCCCCATAGGAAACAATGGGGCTGTTTGAGATGAAAAAAAAACTAACACCTGCAAAAAAGCAGAGTTCAGCTCCTAACGCAGCCCCATTGTTTGCTATGGGGAAACACTTCCTACGTCTGCACCTAACACTCTAACATGTACCCCGAGTCTAAACACCCCTAACCTTACACTTATTAACCCCTAATCTGCCGCCCCCGCTATCGCCGACACCTGCATATTATTATTAACCCCTAATCTGCCGCTCCGTACACTGCCGCAACCTACCTTATCCCTATGTACCCCTAATCTGCTGCCCCTAACACCGCCGACCCCTATATTATATTTATTAACCCCTAATCTGCCGCCCCCAACGTCGCCTCCACCTACCTACAATTATTAACCCCTAATCTGCCGACCGGATCTCACCGCTACTCTAATAAACGTATTAACCCCTAAAGCTAAGTCTAACCCTAACACTAACACCCCCCCTAAGTTAAATATAATTTAAATCTAACGAAATAAATTTACTCTTATTAAATAAATTATTCCTATTTAAAGCTAAATACTTACCTGTAAAATAAACCCTAATATAGCTACAATATAAATTATAATTATATTGTAGCTATTTTAGGATTAATATTTATTTTACAGGCAACTTTGTAATTATTTTAACCAGGTACAATAGCTATTAAATAGTTAAGAACTATTTAATAGCTACCTAGTTAAAATAATTACAAAATTACCTGTAAAATAAATCCTAACCTAAGTTACAATTAAACCTAACACTACACTATCAATAAATAAATTAAATAAACTACCTACAATTACCTACAATTAAACCTAACACTACACTATCAATAAATTAATTAAATACAATACCTACAAATAAATACAATTAAATACACTAACTAAAGTACAAAAAATAAAAAAGAACTAAGTTACAAAAAATAAAAAAATATTTACAAACATTAGAAAAATATTACAACAATTTTAAACTAATTACACCTACTCTAAGCCCCCTAATAAAACAACAAAGCCCCCCAAAATAAAAAAATGCCCTACCATATTCTAAAATTAAAATAGAAAAGCTCTTTTACCTTACCAGCCCTGAAAAGGGCCCTTTGCTGGGCATGCCCCAAAGAATTCAGCTCTTTTGCCTGTAAAAAAAAACATACAAAACCCCCCCCCAACATTACAACCCACCACCCACATACCCCTAATCTAACCCAAACCCCCCTTAAATAAACCTAACACTAAGCCCCTGAAGATCTCCCTACCTTGTCTTCACCACACCGGGTTCACCGATTCGTCCTGGCTCCGACGTCTTCATCCAAGCCCAAGCGGGGGGCTGAAGATGTCCATGATCCGACTGAAGTCTTCATCCAAGCCGGAGCTGAAGAGGTCCATGATCGGGCTGAAGTCTTCATCCAAGCGGGAGCTGAAGAGGTCCATGATCGGGCTGAAGTCTTCTATCAAGCGGCATCTTCAATCTTCTTTCTTCCGAATCCATGGTCATCCCGCCGACGCGGAACATCCATCTTCACCGATGACTTCCCGATGAATGACGGTTCCTTTAAGGGACGTCATCCAAGATGGCGTCCCTCGAATTCCGATTGGCTGATAGGATTCTATCAGCCAATAGGAATTAAGGTAGGAAAATTCTGATTGGCTGATGGAATCAGCCAATCAGAATCAAGTTCAATCCGATTGGCTGATCCGATCAGCCAATCAGATTGAGCTCGCATTCTATTGGCTGTTCCGATCAGCCAATAGAATGCGAGCTCAATCTGATTGGCTGATCGGATCAGCCAATCGGATTGAACTTGATTCTGATTGGCTGATTCCATCAGCCAATCAGAATTTTCCTACCTTAATTCCGATTGGCTGATAGAATCCTATCAGCCAATCGGAATTCGAGGGACGCCATCTTGGATGACGTCCCTTAAAGGAACCGTCATTCATCGGGAAGTCGTCGGTGAAGATGGATGTTCCGCGTCGGCGGGATGACCATGGATCCGGAAGAAAGAAGATTGAAGATGCCGCTTGATAGAAGACTTCAGCCCGATCATGGACCTCTTCAGCTCCCGCTTGGATGAAGACTTCAGCCCGATCATGGACCTCTTCAGCTCCGGCTTGGATGAAGACTTCAGTCGGATCATGGACGTCTTCAGCCCCCCGCTTGGGCTTGGATGAAGACGTTGGAGCCAGGACGAATCGGTGAACCCGGTGTGGTGAAGACAAGGTAGGGAGATCTTCAGGGGCTTAGTGTTAGGTTTATTTAAGGGGGGTTTGGGTTAGATTAGGGGTATGTGGGTGGTGGGTTGTAATGTTGGGGGGTATTGTATGCTTTTTTTTTTACAGGCAAAAGAGCTGAATTCTTTGGGGCATGCCCCGCAAAGGGCCCTTTTCAGGGCTGGTAAGGTAAAGGAGCTTTTCTATTTTAATTTTAGAATAGGGTAGGGCATTTTTTTATTTTGGGGGTCTTTGTTATTTTATTAGGGGGCTTAGAGTAGGTGTAATTAGTTTAAAATTGTTGTAATATTTTTCTAATGTTTGTAAATATTTTTTTATTTTTTGTAACTTAGTTCTTTTTTATTTTTTGTACTTTAGTTAGTTTATTTAATTGTATTTATTTGTAGGTATTGTATTTAATTAATTTATTGATAGTGTAGTGTTAGGTTTAATTGTAACTTAGGTTAGGATTTATTTTACAGGTAATTTTGTAATTATTTTAACTAGGTAACTATTAAATAGTTATTAACTATTTAATAGCTATTGTACCTGGTTAAAATAATTACAAAGTTGCCTGTAAAATAAATATTAATCCTAAAATAGCTACAATATAATTATTATTTATATTGTAGCTATATTAGGGTTTATTTTACAGGTAAGTATTTAGCTTTAAATAGGAATAATTTATTTAATAAGAGTTAATTTATTTCGTTAGATAAAAATTATATTTAACTTAGGGGGGTGTTAGGGTTAGAATTAGCTTTAGGGGTTAAAAAATTTATTAGAGTAGCGGTGAGCTCCGGTCGGCAGATTAGGGGTTAATGCTTGAAGTTACGTGTCGGCGATGTTAGGGAGGGCAGATTAGGGGTTAATACTATTTATTATAGGGTTATTGAGGCGGATTAGGGGTTAATACATTTATTATAGTAGCGGTGCGGTCCGGTCGGCAGATTAGGGGTTAATAAGTGTAGGTAGGTAGCGGCGACGTTGGGGGCGGCAGATTAGGGGTTAATAAATATTATGTAGGTGTCGGCGATGTTAGGGGCAGCAGATTAGGGGTACATAGGGATA